>NC_089825.1:31609638-31792138 GCF_035046505.1 Tiliqua scincoides
TAGTGGCCACATTAGATGCAATATGCAGGTGCAGGGCAAAAAGCAATTTTGGGAGAAGTTATTTTTAATCAGCAAATGACACGGGAAGGGGGTTATCACCACCAGTACCCAAGTTCCATAATTACAGGACCCCACTGGAAATATTATGAATGCAGTCACAAACCATGGGAAATCTTTCTGAGAGCTCACCTGCAATGTATCTAGTTGGGGTCATAGCTTATTTATAACTCTGCCCTCAGTCTTGAACACTGAAACTACTGAGTAAGCTAATCATCTTTTGTCAGGCAGGGTCTGAGTGAATCTGCACTCAGTGGGACAGTATACTGAATGAGTCTCTAAATAAGCTGCAGGTGAAGCACATGAGAACCTCGGCACTTTAGAAGAGCGCTCCTTCAATTGGATGACCAGGAGATAAGTCCTTTTGAACACCTGGCCATACACTTGTGTCATCAGAAACTGAGAACTTCTGCAGTTTAGAGCATTTGAATGGTCACGCCTCCATTCCTCCTCTTTGGAGTGGGTGCAACTGCAAAGCTCTTCCTTATGCCTCCTAAAATTATGTTTCTATTACATACTTTGAAATCAGTTTGATTATTCTGGAGTAATACACTGACATCAAAGGAACTACTTCGAAATAATTGGCATGCCAATTTTAAGCTGCAGTCCAGAGAAATATGGTGAGGCATAAATGCATAAGATAAAGTGGTTTTATCCTTCTTTTTTTTTGGAACAGCAATTCCTATTCCATGCTGCACCCGCTGAGAAAGGTTTAGAAGCAGCTTCTCCAGCACGGTTTGGAAAAAGTGCCAAGTGGTGACATAAAGGAGCCCTCTCCTGGGGCTCTAAGCCTGTGGTCAGAGGTCTAGACCTTTTTCATGCCATGACCCCAATCAGTCAATCAATCAAGTATGAAACTGAGAACCCCACACCCTCCTGGAACCCCATATGCCCATCCCTGTCACCACCCACTCCCTGCCGCTGTAATGCCCTCCCAGAATTGTTCACTGTAACCAAATATTCTTATTACAGACAGCAGAAAATGTTACTATGAAGCCTGGCACTAGTGAAAACTATTTTAGCATAGTTGCTAAGAACCTGAGCAGGACTGGGACACTATCTCCTGGTACTTGAAGTGGTACACCAGATGTCTCTCCCTTTACCAGGTGGTGCTCTAGTTCAGGGGTCCTCAACCTTTTTAATTCCCATACGTTTTCGCAACCCCACAACTGAGGCTTCACGACCCCATTGGGGTCTCATCCCCAAGGTTGAAGAACACTGTTGTAGACAAGGAGTTGTGGCAGGAAATTCAAGATTTTGTTGAGATATCCAAAATAAGTGAGGTGATTCTAAGTATTGAAATTGCTTGTGTTGCATAAGTGTAGCCTTTTTCTTGGCAAATGAATTGTGCCAAGAACCCAGATCTTGACTGGGACACCAGCAGGGAATAGGACTAAGATCTCCCTCTCCCTGCCATGGTCTCCATCTTTGGAAAGACTGATCCAGTAGTTTAACTTTTCAAAAATGCACACACTTTTAATGCAGTTTGATCCTAAGCATGTTTTCGGCTTACATCCTAACATCTTCACAGGTCTCAGGATATCCATGAAACTCTACAACACCTGATGAAGTGCTTTGTGAACCCCTAAGGCTTCCGCACTCAGACATTAATTCCAGAAAGCAGAATGCCTTATCACACTTGCACAATCTAGCGTAAGAATGATATAATCTTTGCATTGCAATCATGGCCACCATCTCTATCACTGAGTCATTTCAGAAAATGTACCTCATGTGCATTTATTAAAAAAATAAAATAAAAAGAAAGGTATTGGAAAACTGTTGGTCTGGTAGCTAAGGAAATCACTAGGGGGAGCTGAGCACTTTATAGAAAAATAATGAGTTTGATTTATTAACATGTCCATTAAAAGTGTTAATAAATTGGGCACAGTACTAAATGCAGTTCCAAGCTACGATAAACTTGGAGTATTTATATATTATTTACAACTGTTACATAAAAATGTGTACGCTAAATGCTCTAAGAGTCCGCTAATGTACTTTCAAGCAGCAAGGTATAGGGAACCTCAAATAAAACCCATAGCTGAACTTTTCTTGGCTGCATGCATTCAGACAATACTGCATTTTATGCTTTATTAGTGAAGGATGATGACACATACAATTACCTAGGGAAAATTAATTCAATATTCTTGCAAGCTTTATTGGGATATAATAGATAAATGCATAAAAATGTAGAGGAATGGGTACTGAGACTGACAAACAATCTGGAATAAGTTTCTGTAATTTGCAAATGAATTAGAATCATCATCTTAGCTCTTAGACATATTTCTTTGAAAAAGTAAATAATGTTCTGGAAGTTTCACTAGCTAGGCTTTAGTCTTGCTTAGTGTCTCACTGATTGCATACTGACAGTAGCATTCCCGGGGGGGGCACAGCACCACGTTCTGCAGGGTGCCTCAATGTCCCTCAGAGCCATTCCCAGTGGTGAGAACAGAGCAGAGACACCTCTGCATTGCACCTGCCAGCGGGATTGGCTCAGACAGCAAGGGGGAGGGACAGCTTCCATGTCACGATGAGGCACCCTGCAAAACCGAGTGTTGTGCCCTCCCCAGAAGCTACTGCATACTGATTAGTCAGGAATGAATTTGCTCCCAAGTTTATCTAGGAGAGACTCTGGGAGATATTGACTTTTCTGTGTGGCTTGAGTCATTTGCTAAGACATCTGTAGTTATTTTATCCTCAGGCACCTTTTCCTAAAAATGCTTCCTCTTTGCCTGCATCATATTGTAACTGGATGCACATCCCAATAGTAGCTACCACAGGATGGCTAAAGTGCATTAGGAGTAACTAATCCACAAAGCACAGTGAGCTCTGAGACCAATGGGTCTCTCTGAGAACCAGAGAGGTTGCATGTGGCTTCCCTGGTCCCTGGAGGGCCTAAACAGGTCACTTCTGGTTTTCAGCCAAAAACTAGAAGTGACTTTTTAGGCCTTCCAGAGGCATCAAAAGGTCCTCAAAAGGTCTGAAAAAACTAGGCAGTAGCACCCCCTGGGTGGCTACTAGGGCACCCTAGGGCATTTGCCCCCCTGACCCCTTCCAGGTATGCCAGTGGGTTGAGGTGAACTGGAATAAGACTACATTTCTTGATAATAAAAACCATTTTCATTACTTTTTTTTTTTAATTCCAAGAAGGGAATGTCTTAAAATTATTTGCAGTCTAACAATTCTAACCTAATTTAATTTAATTTTCATGCCTGAAATGTATTCTCAGAATGCTGTGTTATGCAACTACTGTAGTTCTGAAACAGACAAGACCTGAGAACTGCAAGTCATTTTCAAACTCTTACAGTTCACAGAGTCACCCATTGAGCTAGGTGTGTTAACATTACTTTTCAAGGAACAGAAATGCACCAATCTGTAGATACTGGAGTGACTCACAACAGTAGCCCTCTATTTTGAAATGACAACGTGAGAAATGGCCTTGAAGTACTTTAAAATAAGGAAGCAAGTAGTCCCATGAAGGTTCCAAAATACAGATAGACCTACTATAGTAGTTGGCATGGGGGTTACCTATTAGCGGTCGATAAAACATCCAGGCCAAAGTGGCAGAACAAATTGGTCCTTTTTTTCTGTTTTTCCTGCACTTCTCCAGCAGCACAACAAAATAAGAGTGTGTGCTGCTTACTGCATGGCTTCAAGAGAAGACGGTGGATACAGCCTTCCTCAGCTCACTGGGAACATCATCATAACTGAGAAGACAGAGAGGGAAGGCTATGCAACAATCCTGGTTCACTTTAACTGCTTCTGACTCTCAGTATTCATCCGGATAGAAGATCACACAGAGCTCTCTCTCGCTCTCTCTCTCTCTCTCTCTCTCCTTTGCTTTTTTTTTTTTAAATAGCACAATGGAAGCTTTTTCTTGCATTAATATTTATATATTTATAGCATCAATAAAATAGTGGCAGGGTCTAGGAAGAGAACTATAAATAAAACAGTGGCACTGACAGAAAGTGCCAAAAGTGAGAGCTCTTAATAGCAATTCTTTAATTAACACAAAAGCCTGCCTGGTGCTGACAGAACTGTGAATGGAAGAGGCACCCGATCTGTGACATCCCCACTCCCAAGACTTGCTTGGATCCAGGGCATGAATCTGACAGTTGTACCAATGCTACAGAGGTCTTTCCATTTTGGAAACCCCTCTTTTCAAGGAGAAAGGGAGCCCCTGCTGCATATGATGAAACTGCCAGGTTTCAAGTGCTCCAACTAGAGTGGGTGAGCAGTCCACCAAGAGGGCCTTCACAATTGGGGTGCTCTGCATACTCTCAACTGATGTGTTTTTGTTGCCAGGTAAAGACTTTTTTCATTTTCCAAAACCATCCAGCATGTCGTCTGAGGTGGTTATTTACTTATTTATTTACGACCCTTTTCT
The DNA here is from genome assembly GCF_035046505.1 of Tiliqua scincoides. Classification (NCBI taxonomy): domain Eukaryota; kingdom Metazoa; phylum Chordata; class Lepidosauria; order Squamata; family Scincidae; genus Tiliqua; species Tiliqua scincoides. The sequence goes on from NC_089825.1 coordinate 31,614,080, forward strand.
CCTTCTCAGAGTATTCTTCAGATATTGCTCAAGGCGATTTACATAGGCACGCTTCTTAGAGACAATATTGTTCTCTGTATACAGAACCCTTCAAATTCCAGCTGTTGTCCTTCAATGGTGTAGCCAACTTTCTCTTAGCGACAAGAACAATCCAAGCTTTCCACAGGCAAGCTACAAATCATGCCAGGCAGGGGACATTCTCAACATTTCAGACTGCTTTCTCACTCCTCTCTGCCAACAAGGGTCACATCAGCTTATCAGTGACTTTTCTGGTCTCTCCTCCAACCACCCGGGCTGTACCTGCTTAGCTTCTGGTAGTCTTCAGGCAGTCCTTCCTCCAGACCACAATTCCTGCCCTGTTCTGCTCTGTTCTGCTTTACGTGATCCTGATGAATTTATTCTCAGCTTTATTTTGTATTTGGTATTGCTTTTATGATCGTTGTATGCTGTCCTGAAAGTTTTGGTAACCGAAGGGTGGCACACTAAATACAGTATGTATACGTATATACTGCTTAGCAGCACAATCCTATGCACACTTACAGGAGCGTTGAACAAAATTGGACTTACTTTTGAGTAAACATGCATAAAACTGTTATGTAGCTGGACCAATGGTGTAACTCACTATCGCTTCAGATATTCTTCATTTTCAGCAAACCAAAAGTGCCAGATCAATTGTGCTAATAGGAGTTTGGGGGGGGGGAACTGCTACAGATGAGGTGTTGCAAATTAAGGACTGGAGAAAAAGATGGGGACATGAGACTTCTAATCATTGATTCTACCATTTTGTACCATAATTTTATTTGAGGGAAAGGAAAAAGAGAAGAGCAAGTCATCCCTTTGTAACTAATTAAAGAGGAACACACACATTCCCCCCCCCCCACACACACACACAATGCCTTGCCGCAATGATATTTCTGCATTCATAATGGAACCCACCTAGCAAGATCAATGAGCATCATCACTGGCCAGCAAGTCCGATTGGTCTGTGATGCTGGTGCAACTATTTTTTGCGTGAACAGCAAGCCTGGAGGGGAAGGCAGTTCTTGTACTTGTTCTCTTGTGGAATGATTTTTCTCTGAGAAAGGTCACTTTCAAAAAGCACATATTGGGAATTTTGCTCTGGCCATAAAACATTCTTTTTATCTTCTGCCTTTCATATCTGTTTGTTGTGTGGTATAGCCCCACCCCCACTGCACAGCCAGTTAGGTTTACAGCAAAAGATGAGGTGAGTTTACTTACCCTCCACTTACATTTCAATCCAGTGCATCTCTGTTCATAGGTAAGTCTCGCTGTGTTCAACAGGACTTACAGGAAAGTGTGCACAGGCTGCAGCCGTGTTCCTGGATTGAAAAGCATTATGTCCGTGCACTCTGACTACCACTTAACCATCTGGCGAAATGCTCATTATTGCAAGGCATCCAGTGACCCAACCCCATTCCCACTCAGGCCACTTTGTCCAAGACCAACAGCATCATCTGGAAAGAACAGCTCTGGACTGATCCATTTAATAAGACTGTAATACTTAGTACCCAATCCTATCCAGCAAGGGGCAGCGGCACTAAATGGCATCCTGTGCTGAATCTCAGCAGGCTGGAGGTCTTCTTGGAGGGAGGGGACATTTGTCCCCTTCCCTGAGTAACTTCCCAGCCTGCTCAATGTGCGTCCATGAGTCTGCTCCAGCTAGTTCACTGAGAAACCCTGTGTCTCCGTGAGAAACCACGTGAACCCAATAAGGAGGTAGGATTCAGCGGAGGAGACTTCTTCCAATCCCACCCCCCTCATGGGCCATCCCTCTCCTGTTCCGCCCTCCTTCTGCCCAGGAACACCTCCCCACACCCTCCCTCCACCGTCCCCACTCCCCTATGTTGCTTAGCACTTACCCGCACTCTGTCAGGGCTCCTGCTGCGGCATTGACGGGGCAGCACAGTCCTCCCACAACCTCTGCTTTCTCTCTGGGTGACACAAGTGTGCCTTATGGCATGTTTGTGACACACAGCACCAGCACTGAGGCAGCACTGGATAAGGCTGTCTATATTGGTAGAATGCTTTTCTGAGGTTGCAAACACTTCACCTGTATTATCTTGACATTGTTCTTACAATAATCCCGTAGGATAAGTAAGAATTATTATCACCCTGTATTGCACTTTGGAAGACTAGAGGGGCATCTTGCTCAAGGCTACTGACTAAGTTAATAGCAGAGGCAAGATCTGAAATAGGGAAGTCCTGATCCACAGCTCATTCACATAGCCATTGCACATTTTAAGTCCACATTTTCAGGCCACCATCAGCCATAGTATGTAGAGAAGATGAGGAGGCCAGACCTACATGTTCTGGTTGCCACTGAGTGCTGTGATTCAAACTGCTTCCTTATCCTGCTTAGTGACAGAGGTCAGGCGGGCACCACATTAACTCTTCCTTAAGGATTGAGGTTTGGCTATCAACCTGCTCTTCTCAACCTTTATGTGTGGTGTGGGCCGAGGATCACACCTTATAAAAATAATCCTTTTTTGTACAACTCATCCCTTCAAATGGTGCAACCAACAGCAAAAGCACCTGGGGGGGAGGAAGTAAAAACAAAGTATTTTTCTTAAAGGTGAGGAAAGATGATGGAGACGGAGAACTGGAGGGAGTGCATTCCATCCTGATGGTCCCACCTCAGCAAAAATGTGCAATTAACCAGAGATATGATTCCCAAACAAGTGGTGTATGAACCCAGATAAAACTATCAGCAAAGACAGTGGTTTCTTTTCTCAGTGACTTGTGAGTTTCTTCTTCAATACTCCATGGTAGCCTATTAACACAAATGGCAATTGTAAGAGTTTTTTTTTTTTTTTTTTTTTTTTTTTTTTGCAATCATTCATGTAGAAAGAAATTACTATCATATTTTTCCTTGGACCAAAACAGCATAACAACAAAAACAAAAAAAAAAAAAAAAACCAAAACAAACCCTGTCAAGTTACTGTAGATATGGGGTATATTCTGAATGTTTATCTAGAAAGTGAACATTCCTACAGCTACAATCAATCCTCAGAGCTTTCCAGTCTGCTAGTTCTTCGTGGCTATGGCTATAAAGAGAAAAACCTTCTATTAGAGAGCTTTATAAGCATTCCTGGTTTTATTTTTTCAGGGGGAGGGGGGTTGTTTTTGCTTCACTCTGCCGTGTTCCCAAGTTGAACATTACTCTTGAGCTGACAAGAGATGACAGGTATCCACTTACAAGTCAATTGAATCACAAAATAGTGTACTTTAGAGCCATAATGATTCAAAACAATGGTCAGCCTTCATAATAATTTAGTATATGGACATCCCAAGATCCTACCCGCTTTTTGGAGTTAACGTGTCCTTTTCCTTCCCTTGGAGGACATGGTGATGTAACTTAATAAGTCAGACTGTTTTTTCCTTTAAAAAAAAACAACTTTAACAGAAGGAAAAACTTGCAGTATCTCATATCTCAGCAGAATGGAAGCTTTCCAATTTTTCTGAAGTGCCAATTAATAGCTATTTATATGCTTGTGTGTTTGTAAAACAAGTTTGGCTTGGTACTTGCAATGCCAGGAGGAATGAGAGAACCTTCGACTTAAACAGTGTATATTCAAACCATTTCTAGAACGTTTTAAAAAATCATTCATGGTACCAAGCATTTAAAAAAAAATCTAGCCCAATGACAAAAGGCTGTTTGGAGACTGCATTTGCTTCTGTGTAAACAGCACAAGGCTGCATCAGGGGTAGGTAGACCTAGTCAGGACTTATCACATCCCTGAACATCACCAGTACTGGTAGCTGCGGAGACACAAGTTCGCCAAGAGGCTCATGGCCCAATCCTATCCAGCTTTCCAGTGCTGGTGCAGCCACAGTGCAGCCTTGAGGGAAAGAAACAAACATTCCTTACCTGAAGGAGACCTCCATGATTGCCCCTCACTACAGGAGGGCATGCTCCATTGGCACAGCTGCACTCGTGCTGGAAAATTGGGTAGGATTTGGCCCTCATGCCACCCCTGTTTCATCAGCATTGTTGTGGGGTCTCTAGGGGGTGCATAGTCTGATATATTAAAAATAAAATACATATTGAAATGAATGGGGACCTACCTGAAATTGGCTTATGATTCACCTAGTGGATCCCAATAAGCCTGAAAGTGGCTTATGATCCCCCTAGTGTTTGAGAGACACTGCTCTAGGAAGATTTCCTGCTACAGACAAAGGTTTAGACTAGATGACTTTGTGGATCCCTCCCAACTCTATGATTTTATGCCCTACTTCCCATGGGAGCTTCCTCCCTGGAACTCCATGGGCCACCCAAAGAGGTTCCATGGGCCATATGTTTGGTACTCCAATGTAGAAGATTGTGCTATTAGGGATAAAGTCAGGAATGAAATCCTTCTTGTACTTCTTGCCATTGCCCTTCATATACAATTTGGCTGAGTTATTCAGAAAGATCGATTTCCTTCAGAATGACCTGAGGTAAAGGTTACATCTGAAGCCATACAATAATAGAATGCATTGTATGTTTCTGTGCTTTGGCATTTCCCTGGGCTAAAAACATGTGGAGGACAGAAAGAAATCTCCAAATGCTCAGAATTTTCAAAGAACCTTACAGTGCAATCCTCTGCCTATCTACTCAGAAGTAAATCCCATTGTGTTTAATGGGGCTTGCTCCCAGGAAAGTGTGTATAGTACGACAGCCTTAACGGTCTTTACATACCAGTACACTACTGCCATTCAATTTGAATGGGTAAGGTATCCCATTAGATGTCTCTGAAAAATCTCAGCCGGTATATGACTGATGATGAGCTTGCACTTCCCCATTCCATGCAAGAAAGGAAGCATTATTGATTCTGATCACACTGGTCACTTGCAGCAAAAACAATTCCCAGAACATATTTTAATTCAGCAGAGGTATGGGAAGCAGCTCATGTAGCTATGCTGGTGAAAAGCCTTCAGGTTCATGAACAATTGTAGCAAAAAACAATGGCATCCTTTTCCTCTGTTGAATAATGTTCAAAGAACCTCTGGTGATCTCTTCCTGAACGGTAAACAACTTAAGCTGAAAACACTGCAAGAAATTATCTTTAAAAAAAAAAAAAAAAAAGAAGGCTTGTAGCATAAAATTAGAAGAAGAAGCAGAAGTGCTTTCACTTTAAACATATGTAAAAGAATATGCATATGTAGGCAAAAGTGAGAGGAGCAAAAATCAAATAAAATTTTTGAAAGTTTAGTGCTTGGAACAGGGCAATACAGGCAGACTTTGGGCCTCCATACATCAAATGTTGCAGATTGCACAGGCAACTAGTGATGGTGCCAGGGACTCTGCAGAACAAGAAAGGACCATGGCTCAGGGTAATGGGCTATAGTTTGGTGATAGGTCATTACCCACTTTACATGCAGAAGATCTCAGATCCAGTCCCTGGCATCTGCAGATATGGCCGGAAAAGACTGCATCCCTGGAAAGCAGCAGCTGGTTGGTGTTGTTGACCACACGGAGCTCAATAAACCAATGGTCTGATTCAGAATGAGGGAACTGAATATGCAAGCATGCTCTAAGGTCATGAAAACCGCCCTGCCTCCTAGGCAATAGAGGAAGTGTTGGTAGCAGGTTGCAAAGGTCTTGGAACAAAGTCTTGCGCTGGGCCTTTATGATGCACTGGGCCCTCATTCATCTCCCCCCTCCTCCCACCCTTCTGGAGACTTCTACAACTGCACCTCTTTCTCCACCTGCTAATGGGAGTCCCTAGAATCCTTGCAACGATGCGAGAGGCCTAGGTGGATAGACTGTTAGCCAGTCAGTGCCTGGCCTGACCAATGCTGATACTGCTATTCAGCAATGGATGGGGACCTCTCCCTGCATTTGTTCTGAGGAAAGTGGGCTTCAGGAGCCATCTCCAGCTCCACTTTGGGAGGCCTTTTTTTGCCAATGGAAGCTGAAAGTTTGCCTCCTTACATTCTTTCATAAGGAACTGTGTTAGGGCCCAATCCTATCCAACTTTTCAGCACTGGTGTAGCAGTGATGCAGCCCCGAGGTAAGGGAATGTTCCTATACCTTGAGGAGGCCTCTGTGACTGCCTCCCCACCGCAGGATGTAGTGCATACCCCATGGGCACGGCTGCACCGGCACTGGAAAATTGGATAGGATTGGGCCTATTATCAGTTCTTGTTTGCCTCCCTTCCAAGGATCTTGGGTCATACGTGGGCTTCTGTGTTTCTTGATCAAACTGTGCTACCATCTATCAAAGAGGAAATCCAACACTGTGAGCCCAGTTAACAACCACCAGTGAGTGGAGAGCTCCGAACATGACCTCAGGTTGCAATGACTCACCTAAAATGAACTAATCTGAACTTAATTCAGATCATGTTCAACTTAGCTCATTTTGGTCTAAGTCATGTAGCACTCCTGCATCCTGATTATTTTAGTAAGAACAGAATCCCTGGGAAACAATCCCCATCACCCACAATTCTACTGCAGCATAATAAAGATGGCTGCAACAAACCTTCGCCTTGATAAGTTAGTTTCTATGGGAAATAAAAGGGAGCGTTATACAGGCGGGGAGATCTGCGGCTGGGTCATTTATGATTTTCACCATGACCAAAGCATTCACAGCAAATACTTTCTTAAGATGCACCTACAGAATAGCTCTCTTTCAGCACCTGTCTGATTAATGTAAGCTACACAACTGTAGAACCTTGCTTATATTCTGAAAGGAGGGATCATGCAACGTGTGAGCACCATGAGTGGAAAAATTCTTACACTGAGACAAATTGTTCTAAATGTGATCACTAATTCTGTGAACACCTCCAGTTCTCTCTGAGCTTATATCCATGCTTTGAACTTGTGACCACCTTAGGATGCTCATGCAAAGAAGGCCTAAGTAATTTTCACTACTCTTCTGAGTCCATTTCAGAAGCTGCTGATGGGGGAGATTTCATGGACTGTATTTCTCTGACATGAACTTCAGCTCTGCTAAGGCAAAGTAAATGTCATAAAATATTCTGTTCTACAGCAGCCATTGGCAAATAACTGGCATCTGTTTTCTGTTGTCTTGCTGCAGTTGTGCTTTTCAAAACAGAAGCTTCCATTTTCTCAATTATTTCCTTGTTGATTCGGGTCCTGTGGGGAATCAAAGGACTTCTTAAAGAAAAAGAAAATGAACGCATGATGTTGTTAAGAATCTAGGGGCAGAAATTCTAATTGACAGTCTGCTTTGATTTGGATATATTTCATAAGTGGTCCTCCTCAACAACACTCTCTAATAAAGGCACTCTCAACTTTTTGGTTTTGAGATTCACTCGCAACTGAATGGATTCATTTTTTTCCCTTCTTCATGATGGACAGCCCAATCCTGAGCTTCCCAGTGCCCAGGGCTGCAGTGGTGCCTAAAATAGCTGCTGCTGCATCCTGCACACTCAGCGGGTAGCGCCAGTGGCTCCTTGCTGGGTAAGGCAAGTAGCCCCACAATGGGGCTACTCACAAAGTAGGGCCACAATGGGGCTACTCAATTCTACGACAACCCAAAGGTTGGCGTAGAAGTAAAAGTCTCTGTGTCAGGCCAGTGGCCCAAAATGGACGCTCTGGATCCAGTGAAGTAAAGCTCTGTTGGCCCCACCTCCCTCCCACCCCGTTTCCTCCCCCTGGCACACCTCCTCCCACCCTCTCCCCACCCTCCCTCCACCTCCCCCACCCTGGAACACCTCCTCACTGGCTCCCCCCATGCCCCAACTATCTCTCCACTGCCCAGTGGTCCATGCAACCGCCAAGCGGTGCAGCTCCGGTGCTCCACCAGTGCTAAGGGCTGGCGGTGAGCTGGTGCACACTGAATAGTATTGGGCCCTAAGTAATCTAGAGTAATTCAGCCGTTTAGAATCCAGATCTTAAAGATGCAAATCATTTCTCCCTAAGGAAGCGTGGAAAGTTGGTGACTGACTGACTACTCCCTGCCCATGTTTGGATTTCTCTTACATGGGTATATCAATTGGGATATTAATCTGCTCTGAACTTCTCAGATACTGCCACAGGTGTCGTTCTGCAAAGCGTATGCCCACCATTTGTGGTGACCGCTGGTGCTGAGGAAGAAGGTGGGTGGAGCAGTTTCATCCATCTGCTACATTCTCATTTTTCTTCTTCTCCTATCTCAGGAGTCATCAATTACTGTATGGGCATAGTTATTGAAGTACCTTGACCAGAAATGGAGAGCTAACAATTTTTAGGAGATCTGAACAGTTTTATTGTTGTTGACTTTTGGAAATGCATTGTGATGGCATTTAGAATTTCAAATGAAAGAATTAGACTTTGAGATTGCACAGAGGATGCTTACCAGTATTGGTCTGGTTAAATGATCTGGACCCAACAAATATGATACAGATGTTGTGTTTTAGGAGCTACTCTTAAAACGAAACACTTTCCTTTTCTAACCAGTTGTTTCCAATCTTTTTCATAAGCTGACATCCTCAATACAGAAAACAGGCTGCTTTTTAGCCCCCCTCCCCCTGGAGAAAGTAGAAGACATGAGGAGAAGGTCATGCAACAAATTTGTATTCCAAGCATGAATTTGAACATCATTACTGAGGAGACCCTGAACTGTCACTGTTTTGACTTAGAGTTTGACAACGAAAAGAGAGTCTTTCAGTAGGAAAACCTAGTACATAACAATTGCTTACTACCAGTCAGTGTCTCACAAGGACACCATATCTTGTGGGGGAATACTTGGAAAAAGGAATGAGTGGCCAATATAGGGAATCCTGACACTTAACCATTTTTGAGAAAGTCAACTTAAGCTGCAATCCTAACCACACTTTCTTGAGAGTAAGCCCCATTGAACAAAATAGGACTTGCTTCTGAATAGACCTGGTTAGGATTGTCCCTTATTTTGTTATACTTGGATTGGTGGAGGGCAGATGAGAGCCGAGATGGCATAGTGGTTTGAGAGGTGGACTACTAGGACGCAATCCTAACCCCTTATGTCAGCACTGACATAAGGGCAATGCAGCTCTGAGGTAAGGGAACAAACATTCCCTTACTTTGAGGAGGCTCCTGTGAGTACCACCCAACTGCAGGAAGCTGCACATGTCCCATTGGCCCCGCTAGGCCAGAGCTGGAAAGCAGATATAAGGGGTTAGGATTGCGCCCTTAGACCTAGTAGATTTTAGGTTCAAATCTCTGCTCAGCTATGAAGTTCCCTAGGTGACCATGGGACAGTTACTATCTCTCAGCCTCACCTACCTCACAGAGTAGTTGTGAGGACCTAAGGAGGGATGAAACTGTGTACACTGCCCTGAGCTCCTTGGAGGAAGGTGAAAAATAAATATGCTCCATGTAGGAAATCCTGATCTGCAGCACGAAAAAACTAAAAAAAAAAAAAAACTGTTGCTCTTCTTCTCTTTTCTAAGTCACCATTTTGTCAGACCTTGGCCTAGTTTTGAGCTAGGCTGGGCTGGGAGAGTATCAGGCCTTTGGCATCCCAGGCCCTGAATTGTTGTAAGCCAGGATGTGTCAGGAGGGTCCTTGATGTCCAGGGCTGGTATGAAATGTAAAATAAAGGAACAGCTGCACTGTATATATGTGTGATTAGCAATCAGATGGACCTGTGTTAGGTGGGAGCCATGTGACCTGACGTGTGTAGAGTCACGTAGGCAATGGAGGAGTTGTGCAATGCAGCACTGGACAGCCAATCAGAGTGGGTCACAAGACTGTCTTGTGACTATGAGGTCACCCTATTCTGATTGGCTGGCCCCGGTATATATGGGGGCAAGAACAAACACCAAATGTGGGTTGCTGTGGTGGAGTTTCTGTGTGTTGTGCTGCTGGTTTGTGCTGTGCCTCTCTGTATCCCTGGACCATTTGACTGACTACTCTTCTGCCTGCTCCTTTACCAGTACATGCTTCTGCATCTGTATCTGCTTCTTTGGCTCTATTTGGGATCGCCTGTTTCTTGTGCTGTCTCCCTACTCCTCCGTACCACTCTGCTATCGGGGAAAGCAAGGGCTATCCTCCCCTGCTGCCCTGACAGAGCGTCAGTAGACTAATGAGGTTCAAAGAAGCTAGAGGTGGCTAAAATGGTCAAGGTAGGCTGGGTCAAGTGCTAGATCAGGTAGGCAATGATAAAAAAGGCCTGAGGCAGACAAAGCCTGGTTGTGGTGGAGAACCAAAGGAAGTGAAACAGACTTGTGTCCCTGCTCAAAATAAGTGATGTTGCTCATAATGAAGAATCTGATCTTGGATCAACTATCCAAACAATAGTCTGGATCAACAGTCAGACAGGCCCCAATTGGCTCTTCTAGTCACCTGGGCAGAAGAGGGACAGTACAGGTTCAGCCTTGTTATACATGAATTTGATTCAACACGAATGACCCCTGCAAATGAGAAGGAATGTGCTGATCCCTGGAGAAGGGGAAAAAATGCACCCCTTTAAAATCACAGTTTAAAAAACTGCTTTTTTACTGTTGCAGAGAGACAGACACAAATGATTACAGGTATAACCTAAGCATCCACAGATTTTTCTATCTCAAAGCTGATGAAAAAGGCCCTTTAAATTAAAGGAAAACAGTCATTTAATAATGCCAGAGAGGGCAGCTGGCTGACCATTGATTGAATCCATCAATCATTCTCTCTGAAGGCTTCACTCCTCCCCCCCCCCCAGCACATGAAAGAAGGCTAAATGGCAACGATTATCACCTTCTCCATTCTTTCCCCCTCACTGGGGCTCCTGGTGAAGGGAGAGATCACTGCCTCCTGGTGAAGCCTAAACTCCTGGAGAGAGACTGATTGCCTCTGAGTGCATTTCAAAAGGCTGTTTTAAATCACCAGAGCAAAGAAACTTTGTTTGTTTTTTTTAATTGATTTGCTATAGTGCATTTTTTTGCCATCCCTGAGTTCTTGGAATGGAACCCTTGCAAATAATGAGTCTCGACCTGTATTTGCTCTGGCTATTATAAGGAAGGGAATTGCAGGAGGCAGGAGGTCTGGTCTAGAGGGTAGAGCCTCCGTCTGCCTGAAGATAACATCCACAAGGTCGCCAGTTCGAGGCCACCGGCACCGTGCGACCTTGAAGCAGCTGACAAGCTGAAGCCGAGCCATTCCATCTGCTCTGAGCGTGGGAGGATGGAGGCCAGAATGTGAAGCCAGATCGGAACGAAACACCTTGAATGTAGTGGTTCTTGAAAGAAAGAACCTTCTTTTAATTGTAAAAATCCCTATTTAAATAAGGGATTTAAATAAAAAGCCTGCCTATGTAAACCACCTTGAATAAAGTCTTGAATAAAGACCAAGAAAGGCGGTATATAAATACCTGTTCTTGTTGTTGTTGTTGTTGTTGTTGTTGTTGTTATTAATTGCAGTGCAGCAGACATCAGGCCAATAACTCCCCAGCCCCAGCCCAGTCAATGCTTTGGTAGTACAGGTTGGGCATCCCTTATCCAAAATGCTTGGGAGCAGAAGTGTTTTGGATATCGGAATTTTCCGTATTTCGGAATACTTGCATATACATAAGAACATAAGAACAGCCCCACTGGATCAGGCCATAGGCCCATCTAGTCCAGCTTCCTGTATCTCACAGCGGCCCACCAAATGCCCCAGGGAGCACACCAGATAACAAGAGACCTCATCCTGGTGCCCTCCCTTGCATCTGGCCTTCTGACGTAACCCATTTCTAAAATCAGGAGGTTGCGCATACACATCATGGCTTGTACCCCATAATGGATTTTTCCTCCACAAACTTGTCCAATCCCCTTTTAAAGGCATCTAGGCTAGACGCCAGCACCACATCCTGTGGCAAGGAGTTCCACAGACCGACCACATGCTGAGTAAAGAAATATTTTCTTTTGTCTGTCCTAACCCACCCAACACTCAATTTTAGTGGATGTTCCCTGGTTCTGGTATTATGTGAGAGTGTAAAGAGCATCTCCCTATCCACTCTGTCCATCCCCTGCATAATTTTGTATGTCTCAATCATGTCCCCCCTCAGGTGTCTCTTTTCTAGGCTGAAGAGGCCCAAACGCCGTAGCCTTTCCTCATAAGGAAGGTGCCCCAGCCCAGTAATCATCTTAGTCGCTCTCTTTTGCACCTTTTCCATTTCCACTATATCTTTTTTGAGATGCGGCGACCAGAACTGGACACAATACTCCAGGTGTGGCCTTACCATAGATTTGTACAACGGCATTATAATACTAGCCGTTTTGTTCTCAATACCCTTCCTAATGATCCCAAGCATAGAATTGGCCTTCTTCACTGCCGCCGCACATTGGGTCGATACTTTCATCGACCTGTCCACCACCACCCCAAGATCTCTCTCCTGATCTGTCACAGACAGCTCAGAACCCATCAGCCTATATCTAAAGTTTTGATTTTTTGCCCCAATGTGCATGACTTTACACTTACTGACATTGAAAAGCATCTGCTATTTTGCTGTCCATTCTGCCAGTTTGGAGAGATCCTTCTGGAGCTCTTCACAATCACTTCTGGTCTTCACCACTCAGAAAAGTTTGGTGTCGTCTACAAACTTAGCCACTTCACTGCTCAACCCTGTCTCCAGGTCATTGATGAAGAGGTTGAAAAGCACCGGTCCCAGGACAGATCCTTGGGGTACACTGCTTTTCACCTCTCTCCATTGTGAAAATTGCCCATTGACACCCACTCTCTGCTTCCTGGCCTCCAACCAGTTCTCAATCCATGAGAGGACCTGTCCTCTAATTCCCTGACTGTGGAGTTTTTTCAGTAGCCTTTGGTGAGGGACTGTGTCAAACGCCTTCTGAAAGTCCAGATATATAATGTCCATGGGTTCTCCCACATCCACATGCCTGTTGACCTTTTCAAAGAATTCTATAAGGTTCGTGAGGCAAGACTTACCCTTACAGAAGCCACGCTGACTCTCCCTCAGCAAGGCCTGTTCGTCTATGTGTTTTGAGATCCTATCTTTGATGAGAGATCAAATGAGAGATAATGAGAGATCTTGGGGATGGGGCCCAAGTCTAAACACAAAATTCATTTATGGCTGCAATCCTATCCATACTGGGAGTCAGTCTCATTAACTATAATGGGATGTACTCCTGAGTAGACATGCATAGGATTGGTCTCTTGTTTCATATACCTCTTATACAAATAGCCTGGAGGTAATTTTATACAATATGTTTAATAATTTTGTGCATGAAAGAAGGTTTCTTAAGAGAAAAAAGTTTTAAAAAGAGTCATTGGCACTCAAAAAAGTTCCGTATTTCGGAATTCTGGAAAAGGGGTGCTCAATCTGTACAAGAAATAAGGTATCTGTACTCTGTTGCAAAAGCCTGTGGCTTGGGATTCATTAAGCCTTACAAATTTCTATGGTTTCTTTTTTTCTGGCTGTTGGTAGCCTGACATATGGGTTTTGCAGTCCATTAGATAATCTCTATACAAAACACAAAAGTCCAGGAAGCATTTTCTTTTGTTCTTAGTGTTAATGCTTAGTGTTAGTGTCTTATAAAGCTGAAAAGCAGCCCAACCGCTTCAGTTGCAGTGGTTTTATCTTAATTCAGCATTGGCTGGGGCTTGACCCCAAGAACACTTTCTGAAACAAATCTTAAGCTTTGTTCATCCACAGAGTGCGGTGTTTCTGCTGTATTTGATTCAATGTTAAAGAAAGCTCAATTAATTAAGATTTGTGTTTGTTTGTGTAGCAAAAAAAAGTCCCCTTGATACTTATTAGAAATATATTAGAATCTGTTTCTAATGTCGAAGATCAGAGAAAAATGCCTTTATGGCTGACTTCAGGAATTCTTTTGGCTGAGCATGAGGCCATTAATAGTCATTAGCACGCTTTCAAATGTATTGCCAGAGTGGTAATAAAATCAACACCTCCTCATTTTTATATTGAATCGCCGCCAAAGTGCATTTGATCTTGTCACTACATAGCAATGCATGTGATACTTAAGATATCAACAGAAACACTGAATAAAAACATAATTTCTTTATTAAGCAGAGACATGTTGCAATTTGATAAGGAACCAACTTTATTATTCAAATGGGTAAGCAAAGTAGCGTAATTAAGAATGACGGACAGATGACAGCACTTCCAAGGGTAAACTCAGCTTTATGTGTCGACGTGAATGTTGCATTATATTTGTAAGAGTATAATAATCCAAAAGAATAAAGGAGGATAACTGATGGACCAGGGAAGGGGAAATGACAGCTATGACGTATTTCTGAAATCCACCTTTTTAATGTACTAAAGCTTCACAGTGCAAGCCAATTCACGTCTACTCAAAAGAAAGTTCCACTGGGAATTCTTCCCAGGTAAGTGTGTATAGGATTGCAGCTTCAGTAATATATTATCTAGAACTAGGGAGGCCAACTTCTGTATTCTCATGGAGATACTCCATTCTCCAGACATTGATATGGGTGCTGGAAGTATATTTGGCTTCACAGACCAGCAGCTTCATTGATTTTCAGACTATAAGAAAAGTCAGCAGCATCAAGCAGTAATGGGGTGCATCTCCTCGGGCCAAAGAAGAATGCAACATTACAGGGCAATACGATAATTTTCTTCCAGTTTTTGAAAAACATACTTTTCCTAACAAGTGAAACTGTCAGCAAACCTTTTACGAGACCTTGTTTCAAAATCAGTAGGGTTGCCAGGTATAATTGCCAGATACACAGCCCAATCCTAACCTGTGCAGGCACAGCCAGGCGGCATGGTCTGCACTGTATACAGAACCAGATAGGAAGCAGCTGGAGGTCTTCTCAGGGTATGGGGATATTTTTCCCCTTATCCCATGTCGAGCCCCAGCCTGCCCTATAAGGTTTCTCAGATTGACACCAGCTAGTTAGCTGGCACACATTCAGAAAACCTGGTGTAACACCAGAAGGGCTGGGAAGGGGCTTCTCCACCTGGGCCTGATCTGCCCCCTGTTCTGCCCTCCCCTGCCCAGATTTGCCCCTCCCCATGCCTACCTGCTCCATCCAGTGCTGCTCTTGAATGCAGCACTGGCAAGATGGTGAAGGCCTTTGAGCTGGCACAGCCAGTGCACAAGTAGTTGCAAACGTGCTTTACAGCACATTTTTGACACCCTGAGCCAGCGCAGGGATGGCTATGATGGCTGAAGAAGTGGTTTGCATTGCATTGAGGGGCCAGATCTGCCTTGGACACCACCACTTGACCCTCCCTTGTCTACATTACCACAACTCCTTGCTACTTGGTTCCCTTTCCTGCTGTCTCTTCCCTTCAGTCCAATCTCTGTGGAAAGGGATCATAGCTCGTGTTGTAAAACTTTTCATGCTTTGCATACAGAAGGTCCCAAATGGTGACTTCAGGCAGAGCTGGGGAAAAACTCCTTCCTAAAAACCCTGAAAAGGTGCCACCAGTCAGTTTAGATAGTATAGAGGTAGATTTGTTATATAGCACAACACTTCCATATGTCTCAGAATGCCTCTGATAAAATCAATTTTTCCTGTTCCTCATTGCTTTCATTGCACTTCTCCATTTACTCCCTGTTACATTGTGTATCAATGTAATTTTCAGCATGTTTTTCCCCCTTCTCGAACCCAGCGATCTCTTTTCCAAGGAGCAGTGGAACCTACTGTTATTTCCATTGCTTGTGACTATACATAATGGTGTTCTGTTACCAATAGACAGTGTGTGTACATGACTGGAACTGATTACCCCTTTGGTAAAAAGAAAAAGAAAAAGAAAGCTGGAAGGGTATTTGCCGCACATGCCTTTCCGTTTTCCTTTTGTCTATCACAAATAAACTTTCAAAATCCTGCACAAAAGCAAGGGCTGAGCGGTACAGCTCATTTACCAAGCCGGTCAAACCTGACCGAAGGAGATGTCACTGCCTGTTGGTTTAACTGAAGCTATACAAACATCTGTAAGAGGAACTGACCTTTGCTCTGCATCAGACCGGCTCTCTGATTGTGGTCCCACTTTGTGCCAACTCTTTATCAAGTGTTTGTCTCTTTACAAACTCTCTGATTACTTGATTTCTTCCACCCATCTCTCTCCCTTCATTTCTTCTCTCGCTCTCTCTCTTTTTTTTTATTATGTGATAGAGCTTCTTCTTAAGTCCCTGACATTTCAAGTGAGGGTCACTGTATTTATGCAGTGCCAATATCTTGAGACTACATTCATATGTGTTGAGTATGCTCTTCACTATTGTTCTGCAAATTAGGTGACATGAAACCAAATAGTGATAATGTGTTGTTATGATTAAGGTTAATAAGTTACTGATTATCTCCATAGAATACAGCAGCAGACACATTATTTAAATAGTTTTTGCTCTGTTAAATGAAATGACAAAGAAACCTTCTGTATTGGTGTTGATAAAAAAAAAAAGCTTGCAACCTGGCACATCAATATTAAACACCATAAGCAAAAGCATGTATTGTTTTCCTTCCAGAGTGCAAGAGATTAGCATCAACAGCCCTGGAGGTCTTTTAGAGATCTTTGGCTCTACTCATCAACCTCAGACCTCATCAAAGTAGTTAGTCTTCTGGGATGGAGCCATGGGACCAAGCTTGTTTCAGAGAGTGACCTCTGGTCAAGAGGGTCTTCAAGGTTGCTGTGACTTGTGGCCAAATTTTACTGAAAGTATACTATCCTGATGATTGCTCATAGCAAGCTTGGAAAAGAAAGAGACCTAAAATTTGTTTGATGGCCTCTACTATGAATCCTCAGATGGACACAGCACTTAAAGCCCCAGCACCTTTCATATGCCCTGCTCTGTGTGGCAGTTGCCAGCACATGTGGTAACTTAGCTTTGCCCAACAATGCCATGAGTAGCAAAGTAGCCCCTCATAACCACTGCACTCAAGATGCTGCATTGGCTTGCTTGTCTAATAAAAATAATAAAATTGGCTTGCTTATCTACCCACTGAGATCTATTGATGGTGCTGTGCTTGGTGTCCTGCTGACATTGAGCTGCGGTTGACTAGAACATGCAATTCTACAATACAGGGCCTTGACTGTGCTAACATCATGGCTTTTGACCTCTCTGACCAGGAAGTTCATCTTGGTCCCTCTAAAATGTCTATCTCTTTGCATTTAAACTTGAATTTACCCTTTTGTATCTCCTAAACATGTTGTGTGTGTGGGGGGGGGGGCGTTAGACAATACATTATTTTGAGCAAGCTGTGGAACAGGAGCCATGCTTTATAGTCCTCAGCTCTCTTATTCAGCCCCATGAAGCCAGGAAGGGAAGATCCCTTTCAACCAAGAGACAAAATGAACAAAGTGTGGGACATCTCACACCCCTTGGTTGTGAACCCTGGAGAGATGTCCCTCTCCTAAATACCTATGATTCCCCAAGAGGAAAGTGCATTGAATCCCCTCATTGTCCTCTCTGCAGACCTTCACAGAGCCTCTATTCCCTGCACACAGGATGACCGTATCACCCTATTAATGGCTTGCCTTTTATGCCTACCTATTCTCAGCTGTGCCTATTCCCCATCCTACCTGTCTTGCTGATTCTCCTTCTCAGGCAACCAGGAGAGACTTAGGAACAAGAACTCTTCCTCCTCACAAATAAACCTAGCTCAGTCATGACAACTAGACTAGGATCACTCCTTGTGAGGGTGGGATCATGCTTTGGTTCCTGCTGTAGTTCTTGCAGCATTTCTCCAATCATTTGTGGGGAAGTCCTCATGTTGTTATTGGATATGTTGAAAGGAAAGCTCCTCAGTTGAGGTGGCAGGGTACCAGATTGCCAGATAATGTTTGCTCTTCCCCTTGAGAGGGTGTGTTTGCCCTACCTTCTCCTTGGGAGAAGGCACAAGTTTGGGAGGGGTTAGCTGGGAGGGAGGGAGAGCCAAGTGGCACATTGAGCAGAGTGTTTGCCTACCCAGGGTCCATTCTGACTTTGGGCAACACCCACCCTTAAGAACAACTAAGTTTTTTGCCCTGACTCTTCTTCCAGGTATTTTAGCCTCTGGGTTGGTAGAATAGGAGACACAGAAGGTTAGAGCTAGAATTCCAGGTGAAAGCTGGAATACTTGGGCCCAAACTAAGTTTTTTGCCCTGCCTCCTCTTCTAGATATTATAATCTTATTGCCTGAGATGGTGGCATAATTGCTGGATCAGGTCAAAGGCCCATTTAGTCCAGCTTCCTGTATCTCACAGTGGCCCACCAGATGCCTCAGGGGGGGCACACAAGACCACAAGAGATCTGCATCCTGCTGCCACTCCCTTGCACCTGGCATTCTGAGATAGTCTACTGCTAAAATGCACTGCTGAAACAGACGCCTGCGTTGGCTCGGTCATGTCGTGAGAATGGATGATGGCCGGATCCCAAAGGATCTCCTCTATGGAGAACTTGTGCAAGGAAAGCGCCCTACAGGTAGACCACAGCTGCGATACAAGGACATCTGCAAGAGGAATCTGAAGGCCTTAGGGATGGACCTCAACAAGTGGGAAACCCTGGCCTCTGAGCGGCCTGCTTGGAGGCAGGCTGTGCAGCATGGCCTTTCCCAGTTTCAAGAGACACTTGGCCAACAGGCTGAGGCAAAGAAGGAAGGCCCACAGCCAGGGAGACAGACCAGGGGCACACTACACTTGCTCCCAGTGTGGAAGGGATTGTCACTCCCGAATCGGCCTTTTCAGCCACACTAGACGCTGTGCCAGAACCACCACCCAGAGCGTGATACCATAGTCTTCCGAGACTGAAGGCTGCCAACTGTAAAACCAGACAGCCGCATATGCCCATCGTGGCGTGTAACTGGTGATGGACTTTTCCTCCATAACTAAAAATAAATAAATAAAAATATAGCTTTTCTCCTAGAGGGCATGAGGCTTGGAGGCTAAGAAGAAAGAGAAAATCAGGAACTGCCGCTGGAACAGTGTGAGCGGTGAAAGGAAGAGAGAGACTGTGCCAGCTCCAGGGGTGGTGTGTACCATCTGTTCCCTTCCAAGGCCCTTTGCCAATGCCCAGGAGTTGGGAACAGCATGATTGGACTGGGCTAGAACATCAAAACCTGTCCTCAAGGCAGATTGACATCCGGCCCTGCAGCTGTGACCTCTGGGGAGGGAGGATAAAATCTGGAGCTGCTACTGGTTGCTCCTCTGGGGACTAATGAGGGTGAGGCCCCTGTTTCTTTGGACATGGTCCCCACCCAGCCCGAGAACGCTGCCGCTTCTTGCCAGATCAGTATATTGAGAAATGATGGCTATCCAGATTTTGGTGCTGGATGAGCACACTGACCTGGCATATGCAATGGAGACTTCTGGATGATGCCTGGTAGGTTTTCAGTTCAGCAGCCTCCCTGCCTGAGCTGGTGGAAGTGGTCTTGGCCATAGAGTTGTTTTGCTCAGACTGATAGTTCTTGAGGCTTTCAATGTTCACCAGGAGGCCCCATTGTCATCTGCTATCCATGCCTGAATTCATGGGTTTGTCTCATGGGTCTGTCTCAGGTTATATCTGGCCCAACTTGCATGGTAGAGCACCCTGTGATTTGATATTTGGGGCTGGCTAGAATAATGGTCTGTGGGTGGGAGATTGTGGATGCTACCCTTGTAATGAATGTAGCATTACCTGAAAGGGTTCAGATTTGCTCCATCCCCCAGACTTCTGCAGGGATGGAGGTATGGTTCTCCTTCAGAGAATGACAAATCTTATTGGTTTCCTTTGCTCTTGTGTCCCATCCTGTCCCATCCCCCCCATTTCCTTTGTTGGCAGTTCCGTGGATGCCCTCATTGACCACTGAAATGTGGAAGTGACCTAGGCAATTTGCATAATTATTCCTAAGCACCCTCTCCCGTTTACTAGGACCCAAGCTTCATGGTTTACTAGGGAGCTGTGCAAATGAAGTAGGTAGGGCAACAGTTACAGCAATGGTGGAGGAAGGCTGGAGATGAATCTCAGTGAATGTAGGGTGGAGTTCATTTTAAAACCTACTCTGTGGCAGTGATGACAGTGAGGAAAGCTTAGTTCACCACATTATGACTCATTTGGGGAGCTTTTTGGTATGGTGCAGAATCTTTTATACGTATCTTGGTTCCCATGAGAGGGGGAAGGTGACCAGTGACCCACTGTGCACAGTTTGCAAGACACCTTGCTGATAGTTGTTCACATCTGTTCTGCCTTGGACTCCTCTTTGGATGTAGTGGAGGGTGTACTTGTGGTACCTGCTTGCCCTGTATTAAGCCATTTCTGCCCCAACGTTGCATATACATAACAGGGACCAAATGTGTACACCTGTGAGCCGGGCAAAAATGGTATCTATTGATATGTTTTAGCTCATTCAACCTAAGGATGTGTCTGCTTGATTCAACCTAAGGATGTGTCTGCTTTAATCAGCCCATCCTGGCTGATTAAAGGGGCCAGGGAGAGACAGACTGGCTGGCTGGTTGGTAGTTATTGTAAATGTTTCCACTGAAGTTTCCATCTCTATTGAAACAGGCTATACTGAGATCTCTGCTAAAGCGTGGATTTTACCACTCTGGATAATTACCAGCCAGCCTTTAACTTAGCACTTTGGGGCAAGGTGATCAACTTCAGGCTTTCTTGGATGATATTGAACTGCTTTGGACATTTTTTTAAATGTCTAAAATAAATAGCATTTTATTTTAGAATAAAATGCTATTTTTAAGAATAAAAGCATTTTAAGCAACAAGGGATCAAAAATTTAAGTTAGATCCTATCCTTAAGGAAATAAATGTGCACATTTTTTCCATTTCAAGTCCATTCATTTTCAGTTGCTTCAGAGTGTAGCTTGCATATGACTTTATTTGCTCTCACCAAACTGTTGTAGTTGGTATGATGTTCACTTGCTTGGTTCTTAGCTTTCAGCGTGAATTAAATGTTTGTTTTGATTACCAAATGACTCAGGGTCTCCCACTTCTTTCTGGTTTACTTATCTGAACAACCTTTGAGTTACCACTTCCAAAGGGAATGTGCATGAGGTCACTCCAAAAATATTCGTAGGACCGAATGATCCTTAGTTCATATGATGTGAGAAAATCTTTCCATATCATTGGAAACATAGTCCACTTGCCAATATTATAACATGCTGGGGGGGGGGGGAATCTAAACAGCTTCACTCACAGTGCAGTCTTACAGATGTTCTTCAGCCCTGTCCTTGCTGATCAGAGCAAGCAAATAAGGATCTCACTGCAGAGGGTAGAAGTCAAAGTCAGAATTCAGAGGATTACATCAGTTAGGAAACAAGAGAACTTTTAAAACTTGGGTTATGTGCCTGATATCATACACCTCAACAAATGTGGCCAGCTGTTCCCCCGTGTTGCTAACTGCATGTTTGCATCTCATAAAATCAATGGAAGGTGTGAGCACTTCTGAAATCCTGACCGCTGTTATACGCAGATGTCACATGGATGTTGGTATCTAATTTTAGGATCACGGATTTGATCATTGTCAGCTTTGATCTTCAACTCTCTGTGAACAGATATGCTCATCTTTGGCACTGAGGAATGTGAATCATAGCACAATTCTCATCAAACCACAGATTGTTCACAGGGTTGAAGGTTTGAAATTACCACAAAAATGTACATACATAATCCCACAAAAGGAGTAAAAATTCCTGGGAATGTTTCTCCGAACGTACTCTGTTTCCTCCTTCTAAGTCAGGAGGCAAAAGGGCTGAGTTCCCAATGTTACACAGGTCTTCTTGCACCTCAAAAGCTGCTAGGAATCAGACTGAGAGTGATACAACAAATGTTTGGAAGAATTGTAATTCTTTCCTTCAGCTTTAAAGAGATTGGGAATATGATGTATTCTTTATAGCTATATACTGAAGGAGTGTTTGAGGGTGAATATAGATGACTCCTATTCCACACATTCCATCCCACATTTTATCATGCACTGCACATGATATATGGTAAACTCATAACTTGGGAGGATGACACAAAATTGTGTCCTTAAAGGCGCAGTCCTACCCTGTGCTGGAGGTGCTGTATGCAGTGCAGGATAAGGGCCAAAAGTGGCTCAGCCAGAGGCCAGGGGAAACTTTTCCCCTTACATCCAGGTAAGGTGACTTTGCCCCAATGGGTCTCCTCTTGTGAGGTGGCACAAGTCTGAGGAGAGCAGAGCTGCTTTATGCAACTCCAAACTCCCCAGGGTTGGGATCCAGCATAAGATCCGGGGGATGCCTCCCACTCCCCCACCCGCCCCCGGGGCTGCCCACCACCCACCCTCCCCCCTGTCCATGCCTCCCTCCTACCTCCTCCTTGCCCATCCCAGAGCCTTGTGTTGGTCGAGCCAACATTTGCTACCCTCCTGGGCCAGCACAAGGGACTTGCGCCGGCCCATGGGCGCCTCAGGATTGCGCCCTAAATTGCATAATGAGGGCCAGTGAATTTTTAATTTCTTTTATAAATAACCACAAGGTTCTGTGAAATGTGGTGAAATTATGGTTGGGCATGGGGGTGTTTAATAGTTTGTCCCTGCTGTGGTGTGGGTGCTGATTGCGGTCCCCTACGCATGCTCTTTTTGCCAGAAAGAACTGTCAATTGAAAACCAATGGAAAGTTTTGTGGGGTTTTTTTTTACCCCTAACCAGGTAAAATAAAACATGGGGGAGACTGTAATTGGACGTGGAACCACAGTGGGAGCAAGGTAGTAAGGTCTCGTGCCATGGTTTCGCCATGATATCCACTGATAAAAGAAATAGAAACCTCATCAGAACATGTTGTGGTCTACATTTTGTGTCATGTGAGGTTTGGCCCTCAGATAATAGTGGCTTGCCAGTGATACCAGTGAGTTAATGGCTGAAGTAACATTTAAACCAGGAGTTTCCCATTCCAAAGCATATGTTATTAGCTACTACTGCACTACTCCTAAGCTACATTTAATGATGTCTGTTCCATTCATTCCATAATCTGCGATGTCCCTAGGAGCTTCTCTTATAACGGCTAGGGTAAAATAAGAGAATTGAAATTTGGAGGGGTGGGGGAGCAGTCCAGACTTCTTATTCCCACAAGAACTGAACTGAGAATATGACAGGACTGCAACTAGGATGTTTGGTCTCTCATTTTTTGTTTGTGAGGGCACATTATCTCTACCCCTTGTGTAGAGCTGGTGAAACCTTTTTGCTGAGGACTGTTGCAGTGAGGGGAACCCCAGGACGACACAGAAATGGCAGCCATTATCATTGAGGGAAGATGAATGTAGTGGCACTTCTAATTTATTTAGTATTCAGGATTTTGGCTTTAATTAGGATTCTTTTGCCACACCATTCATCAAAAGCACTTGAAAGAAATGGAAATTAACACCAAAGTTTTCTGTTGCCGTAGGCACGCTTTAAATACTTTCCCTCCATTTAGTCTATTGTTGTGCAGTTCAGTGAAATGGTTTACTTGTGATGTTATGTAGAGATATACGTTTGTAAATGAACATACACTTTTTAAAAGTGTTATTTAGCTAGCTGCCGGTATCCCCTTAAACAGCTGCATTTGTTCTTGTCGGGTTGATTGTTAAATATGCTTATCTGAAAGAATATCTTAAAAATTACTTCTTTGAGAGGTGCGCTCTGTTCTGGGAAATATTACATATATGTTTGAAGCTTACCCTACAAATGTACCCTACAAAGAACTTGACTCATTGCCCAGGTCCCCCCCCCCCCCATAACGCAAGCAACAACATTCTTTGGCAGAAATTTGGTTGGCAACCTTCAGTCTCGAAAGACTATGGTAGAAACCTACAGCACCCGGTATTCCCAGGCGGTCTCCCATCCAAGTACTAACCAGGCCTGACCCTGCTAAGCTTCCAAGATCAGACAAGATCACTCAAGCGATCCACACATCAGCGGAGACTGGCAGAAATTTAGGGCCATGTTAATTACTTGACAACAATTGATAAATACAGCAGGGCCTGCCTACTCCAACGGTTCCCAAGCTGTGGGCCTGGGACCCACCAGTGGGTTGTGACCCAATTTTGGGTGGTTTGTGAAACTGACAGGGCAGATTAGGCTATGTGCATCAAGGTTAAACAAGCTGCTACTTGGGGGGGGGGCACTGCTGCCTGATCACCATTATAGCTATATCCCTTATAAATCAGGCGGCAGCAGTTTTTTTACTTACCTCGCCATAGGCTGACTGGACCCCAGAGGGTCCCCTTGGACCTACACCAGGTCTTTTGCTGGTGTAAATTTGAGGAGACTCCTAGGGGATTTGTTGAGGCTGGAAAGGAGGATAGAATTTGGCATGCATGGCTGCCACCAAGATGGTCCACTTCCTACCCTTGATCCTCTGCCATTCTGTGCAAGTTTATCAATTATTCTCCAGGCTGCTGTTGCTCGTGAGTGGCTCTGGGGTTTTGCACACAGAACTGCAGAGCACTGGTTGAGCCAGTGGTGGTGGACTACAAGATCTGCCACTATAAGGCCCAGATAGGATTGGGCCATTGTTATGAATATGTACAGTTTAGGCCTAGTAGCATGTAGAGCCTGAACCAAACTAAACCAGTAAAAGAGAAGTGGCTTGCAGTTCCTAGCTGCAAGGATGTGAGTAACAACAGCCAATGGAATTAACAACTCAATGGAAGGTGATAATGTAGCACCTACACAGACAGAAAGATGCCCATCAGGGATATAATGCAGCTGTGGACCTCCAGTGGGGAGGGGAGAGCTGAGAGGGCTAGCATCCAGCCCCACTTCGGGAAGATTCTGTCCCCAAGATTTTCTGATTGGACAGTTTAAATAAGTACAGAGTCACCTCCATCCTGTTAGCCTGAGAAGTATAAGAACAAAGCCCTAAGGGGGTGTCGGGTTGTCTTTTTGGTGGAAAAGGTTGTGGGTGCAACATCCTGCAGGTTGAGAGCCTGGTCCACCAGGGCCACGTGGCCTCATAGGTAACCTGGAGCTGAAAGTTCTACAAAAGAAAGCTGACCCAGGTGAGAGTTAGGGAATAATAGAGATAGCCAGTTAGCTTTGTTATTTTAATGTTGATATGTTTCCTAGAAGTTTTATGCCTCTAGCATTTGCTGCCTTTTGTAACTTTATGTAACCCTATGTATTTAATAAAGTAAAAATCCTTTTACCAAGTTGTTTCATTGTCTGTTGGGGACAAAGGTTCAGAATCCTGCCTAGCCGTTCAGCAAGCTACCCAATACTCATTGAGGACTAGTAACTTGAGGACTGAGGTTTTAATTAAAGAATGTACTCAGTGCCTGCAAGGTATAGAATTAAGGCCTAGAGGGTCTCGGTGTCCCTGGACTGAGACACTGGCACATACAGGGTGGTGGCAGTACTACCGAACAGGGGTCCTTGAGGGCACTAGGGTTCGAGAACCAGGAACTCTGAGCGCCCCAAATCCTGGGAGTATGTGACAGCCATCATATTTGTGTAAACAAGTGCCCCATTATAGTACCCAAACCACTGCTAGATTCCAGCCTCAGTCACTGGGAATCTGACTCAATTCTGAATTTGGGAAGAACCAAGCAGAAAAAAGCATATGGTATTTGCATATTGTTAGGCATTTGACTCAAGTTTATATTTATGCATAATGCAACATGCTCGATGCCCAAAAATCAACATTTTGTTCTCAGCGTCACAAAAAATAGACTTCTTTAACCAGTGCAATTGAACAATTGTGCATAATTCCCTGTAATTATGAGAACATGCTACGGTATCATAACACACTACGGTGGCAAATTTTTTTTAAAAAAACAGACCATCGCACACATCCACGGATTTTTGTCATTGCCTAAAGCTAGCTAGGCCATAAGCAAACTGTAGCTCTGAGAATATTTTGCATGCCTTGTACTTCAGAGCTGTCAGTCAGTATTTTTGATCATTAGCCATCTGTGATTATTTTAATTTTTGCCAGCAGGAGAAGGAACTCTTTTCCACCAGGGAGCTCTGTTATTACAATATAATTTATATGTAAAGAGCTTGTTTCATCAGTGAAAATAACTTTTTCACATAGTTTCTGGTTAAATTTAAAAAGCGTGCTATGGTGGTTTACCTGCCCATAATGCTGGAGTAACTTTTACTTTGCTTGGGTGGATAAATTTGTTCTTGTATGCTGTTTCAATATAGCACTAAACCTCACTGGAGGACAAGCAGCGGAGCCGCATTTGTCACCACTGGTCTGAATTGTTTTGATGTAGAACTTTATTACTGAGTTTGAGCTGGAGCCAACTTGCCCCCATACCATGTTCATGGTGTGGGTATAACAGCTCCAGTACCGGCCTGTTAATGAGGTGTATTGAGAAGATTGCCTCAGGCAGATGGGCAGTGATGAGGATGGGCTGTGTGAACTCCGCACTTCATAGTTGCCTTTGTTTCCATCCAGGAAACCCCCTCATGAGAGGAGGGGGTACAGGGTGTAATTTGTACCTGGGCCCAGGGTAAAAAAAGGGACCCAGGAGCCAAAGGAGGGGCCCCAGAAATTTCCTGGGATCTGACATTTACTTATCTCACCCAAACTCGCTGCCTGCATAGCATGCGGTGGGTGCTATCGCAGGCATGTGGTTTCTGCCACCACAAGCTGTATGCACCAGGCCAAAGAATGCATACATGACACTCCTTAACACATCTGGGAGGAAACTGGCCTGCTACAGTAGGTCTTTGGCTTGTGGATCTGCTTACCATGAAGGTATGTATAGGAGCTCAGTTGACACAGCTGCTCCAGAAGTTAGTTTTGGTATACACAGGAAACTTTCCCTTCTAGCGTTAGCCTAAATACGATGATGCTAATTTTCTGCTTTCATTTCAATATTTTATTTTTAATATATTAGACTTGATGTTTCTATGTTACGTGACTGCATATGGGAAAATGTTACACAACTGTACTTTTAACAGGTTACTGTGTATATGCTTTTTAACAATGACAGTTAATAGGTCTTACTCCTGGGTAAGTGTGGGTGGGATTGCAGCCTAGGATTGTGAACAATTTTCCTGCTTGATGATGTCACTTCTGGTTGGTCCTGACAGATTCTCATTCTAAAAAGTGGGTCCCGGTGCCAAAAGTTTGAGAACCACTGTTCTAGATGAAATTTAAAACATTAGAAAGAAAATCACAAGAGCATGTATTTTATTACGGAGCATTTTAATGCCTCCAGGTTACACTGATAAGGATATTGTCATTATGACCAGACCATTAAGCAAAAAAGTCCAAAACAAACAAAGAGAACTATAAACCATTCCGGTCCTCACAAATCCTGTTTTTCATTTAACTCAGCAAGCCTACAATTCTCCAGAGTTGATTATCTTAATAGAGCCCTCCCATCCTATACTGGACAAATGTCAGGTCCCCTGGCTCCCTCCATCTACTGATGAAATTAGACCTATTGCCAGCTACACCTTGCTGATTGCTTCCTACCTGCTGCTACAGATAATTTGTGCAGTGTAAATGAAGGTTTCAGCAGTTGCGGGGGTGGGGGGGAGGCAAAGCAGGGGTGAGAGAGGGAGAATGTTTTCTTCCACATTTATATAAAACTGCCCATCCTGAAACTGCTAAGATTTTGATGGAAAAGAAAAAGTGTCAAATTTGTAAGGGATCTCTGTATTTTTACAATCTTAAAACATCATGAAATATTTATGGTGTGGTATGGTAATAAAATGTTGTACAGTATTGATGGTTGACATAGTAAATAATATTTACTGTTGAATCTCAAAAATTGCATTTGCCAGGAATGTTTTTGTTGCTAATGTACATTAGACAGAGAGAGACAGAGAAGGCTAAAGAGAAAGAACTTCAAAGCTCTGAGTGGCTTGAGGCCAGAATAGCTTCTCCCACATGAGTGTACCCATGCCCTAAGACTTTTCAGGGAGGGCCTCCTGTGTGAAGTATGCTTGGAAGGAACTTCCAGGAGTGCCTTCTCAGTGGTGGCTCCCTTTCTGAAACATTCACTCTCCTGGGAAGTTCACAGTGCTTCCTCCCTTTGTTTTCTTTTCAACATTATTTAAGCTCGTATTTGTTTGGCCAGGCCTTTTTGAATATATGGTTAATTTGGCTTTTCTCTCTCTCCTTTGGCTTTCTGAGAGAGAGAGAGAGAGAGAGAGAGAGAGAGAGAGAGAGCTTGTTTCATTGTTTAATTTATTGTTAGGTGCCACGAGTCTCTTCAAGAAGAAGGCAGGTTATAAAATAAATTAAAATAAACTGCAAAACATTGCCCTGAATGTGCCCGCTAGTTTTAATTCCACTGTTTCAGATACTACCTGGCCATTGTATATTGCATTTTCTCTCCCCTTTTTGAAAGTGAGTGCAAGAGTTGACCTTGCATTTGATCTGGAAATATAGAATTCTTCCATAGCCCTGCACCCCAAGTTTAATTGTGACATCTCAATGTTCAACAGAGTTATTCCATTAGAAAGCAAACGGCCACATCAACTTACAAATGGAATGCTGAGCATTCATGTTAAGTCAAAGGCCTCATTTCGCTCCTCCAACTGTCTCGTTCCCCACATTTGCGTTCTTCACCTGTAATGACAGAAGCTGAGAAATAAGCATTCTCGCTTCAGATCCCTTTATTGTGTAAAAAGGCTCCCTCTCTCACTTTTCCCCTTTGTCTCTTCTGAATATTTGAAGCACTTTGTATTATTTCTTTAAAATATGCTTTGTAGTTTGTCAATCAGTCTTTCTTTTTGATCCATCCTGATGATGCTTTTAAACTACTTTTTGGTCTCCTGGCAATGAGTAGCATCTTCTCCAGCAATTTGTTTAGAGTTTGTCAAAGTCCTGCTGTGGCATCTCGCATATCCATGCTCACTCTTCATCCATGCTCACAGGTTGGCTGCTTCACAGTTACTTTAGCTGGTGTTGCTCTTTTTTCACTTCTGCAGACTTAACAGCACTTTACATGTATCCGATTAGCACAAACAATGTTGCAAAAGTAAGAGGGTGAGATTGAGACTCCTCCCCCCTTATGTCAGTGAATAGTCTTTTATTTCCACCCCATCCTAAACATTTGCACCACGGCATTTTATTGCAAGGCGGGCATAATGACAAATGGTATGCCATTATATTGGAGCTGATGCTGGTACCTGACTTACATTGGCCAGCAGGACATTAGGTCTTACTATGTAAGGTAAAGGTACGTTCATTTTTTAAAAGTGTCCCAATTCATTTTTAGGATCATGCGAAGTCAGTCTTACTGGAGGTGATTTTTTTATTCCTGAATCCACACACACAGACACACACATAGAGGATGCTTGTATGTGTATAATTAATCTGTGGAACTCCTTGCCACTGGACATTGTGATGGCACCTGACCTAGAAGTCTTTAAAAGAGGGTTGGACAGATTTATGGAGGAAAAGTCCATCAAAAGTTACAAGCCATGTTGACTATATGCAACCCAGAGGTAGCCTACCTCTGAATGTCAGATAACAAGGGAGTGATAACAGGTATCAATTAGTCTCGAGGCATCTGGTGGGCACCTGTGAGGTACAGGAAGCTGAACTAGTTGGGCCCTTGGCCTGATAGCAGGACTGTTCTTATGTTCTTATGATTATGGAGTTTGTCAGTCTGCCTTCCTTTCTGTAGTGATTATCTGAAAGGCAAATCAGTTTGTTACTAGGCAGAAATGTGGCGGCTCAATGACAGTGCCTTACATTCATCCTGGAGGTGACAGTATAATAATCTTTATATGAAAGTGGATTTCTCAAACCCCATCTCTTGCCTTCTGGCATTTGTATTGGAATTGCGGAAGATCTGGCGAGGAGGCAGATGTGGTGTCAGCAGTGGCCCCTTTAAGGGTAAGGCCTGGGCTTCCAGCAGAGTGTGCTGTACAGCTGCAGCCACTTGAAGGCAATAGGGCCCTCAGGAATATAAAGAGCACCTGAGGCAGGAAGGGCTTGTGGGTTGTAGAAGGAGTGCAGGTTGGAGAGGAGGCTGACTTGGCTTACTGACTTTGGAATCTGATCTTGGACTGTGACTTGGCGTATTGACTTTGACTTGGATACCCTGACTGATTTGACTGACTTACCTGGAACCTGACCTTGGACTGTAACTTGGTGTATTGGCTCTGGACTCTGATTTGGCAACTCTCATTGATTGGACTTGTTTACTTGGAATCTGTGGACTGGAACTGGACTCTGGCTTTTGCTTGCTGCACTGGTGAGTTTCACAAGGGAAACTAATCAGCATTAAGCAGGCACAAGGCCCAGTGGATTGGGATTTGGCAGAACAGCATTGCATTTTGGCTGGTCTGGTATTGCTCCAGAGCCCCAAGATATACAACCACAGCCACTTTGAAAGGGCCTGAAGACAGTGTTTTGCAAGCCACAGGGACTGTTGTGTTCATCCTCTGAGAGAGCTACAAACATCAAAATAAGAGCTACATTTGAAATACCCTGGAGCCTCGGCTTTTGATCTGTCCACATCTGCTTTAAGAATAAAAATATGCATATCTTAAGCTTAAGTGAATTAAATTTTATCTCCTTACCTCAAGATGAAAGCATTAGGTGGCAGACCCACATGATAATAGTGTTTATTTACACTATAGGATCCCCCCCATGTACCTGTACATAGGTTACCATCAGCTTCCCAGAAAATTGTCATTCATTCACTTATAAGATGATTCTCAAGAATCATAAACAAAAGCAGACTTTGAGCTTTTGTGATGATTCAGAAGATATTCCCTTTGGTCCCATATTGAAAAGCAGCTAACACTATTTTTAACAAATGATGCCATCAGCAAACTACAGAAGCCACTCGGATATAGGTTACACTATAGGGATGGCATAAAGGCCCAATTGACTTATCCCTGGGCTCATCTGTGACAAGGAACTCTTGTTTCCAGGATTGGCCTTTGGGATGTGCTAGATTCATGCAGCTCAGTCTAGGCACTTTTCCATTATCAGTCTCCGCAGGGTAGATTTTACTTGATGGTCCAAAAATTCAGGCTGCTTTATTTTTCTATGGAGAGCACCTGCTTCTTCGGTCTTCCTTGCAAACGGCATTGTGCAAGCTCTGTTTGTCGTTAAATAATAATGAAACCGAATCTGTGAATTTTGCCTAGATCAGGAGGTGAAGGGCAGCAGCTGTCAGCACTGCTGAGGATAATTTATACACTGTCTGATTTACCCTTCTGGGATTAAAAGGTTGACAAGCTGACTTTAGGGTAAAGGTAAATCAGCCCAGAGTTTCTGTTCTTCTGCTCTTTGCTTTGCCACTAAGCACTGCACTTATTGATTGATTTGATTTTTAAAGTGTTTGGTTCCGTCACAGTGACACCATCTTATTAGCTATATGTTCAGAAGAGAGGTTGCTTTGCTGATCAATGGATAGCTGTTCCATACTTTAGCTTCACTGGAAGAGTCCATTCAGTTGCTTGACAAGGCCAACAACCGTATGTGCCAATGTCACCACTTCCCTAAATGCTTAAAACTGCCATCTTTGACTTTCTGTCCCATTTAGAGTTGTATTTCTGGGGAAGTATACTGTTCTCTGTAGGGTTCCCACCTTCAGAAAATCGGAGCCTGTGAAAAAATGATAATTTATGGGACGTTTCGTATCGTAGGATAAATGGAATTTGGATCACTCAAAGTGGTGATCAAACATTTTTCTGAGAGTGGCTGAAGCTGCAATCTTACACACACAGTAGTCCCTTGGAAACTGCAGGGTTCTACTCCCCACCCCCCATGGATACTGATATCTGTGAATACTGGAGTCCCTTTTAAAATAAAAACTAAAAATCAGTAATAGCCTTCCCTGCCTTGCAAAATTACACCATTTACAGGGCAGCCTTCTTCTCTCCTGTAAGCCACTTCCAGGTCATGTAACCTGCTACCGCCGCCCTGGCTCACCCTAGAATGCATTGCACGGCCTGGAAATGGCCTAGAGGAATGCAGAAGACTGCCCCGCAGCTCTGAAAATGGCACAGTTTTGAAGCACAAGGGTAGGGAAGGCTATTTCCTTACCGATGTTTACATTTTAACATTTTAAAAAGGGGACCGTGGCATCTGTGATAATGAAATCTGTGAATAAGGCAGGCCCACTGTATATGGAAGCAAGTCCCATTGAATCTATAGGGTTTACTTCTGAGTAGATATGCATTTGATTGCATTTAAAGAGAGTGAATTAAGAATTAAGACTTCCCCACTTTGACTCTTGCATCTGCCACGAACTCAGTAGGTGTCCATAAGCAAGCCCCATCTGCAATATAGGGGTGATGCAACTTACATATCTTCCAGGCTTGTTGCAAGGACAACACCAAGATGACCCATGTTATTTGCACATTACCCAAATGCTGAAGGCTGTTACTCATACCATTCATCCAACTGTTGGTCAGACTGTCATCCAACAATTTTTTGGCAGGTTTCATACCTTGTATAAATGTTTTGATCCTGTCTTATTACTGTATTATATACACACATCTTTGTTTAGCATATCTTATACTGGTAATTATTGGAGACACTTCATGGGATTACTGAATAGCTTCAACATGGAGGTTTGCTGTTTTGTCTTTTGGTTAGCTCACAATCAGAATGGGTTGTTCCCTAAGGTTTCCTTCTGTGGGTGGAGTCTTTGCTTTGTAGAAGCAAGGGGAGGAAGGCTCTTTCTACAGAGGAAGGGCAACTTTAGGGTGTAACCAAATGTGTTGCATTAGCTTTAGTTCTGGCCTTTTAAGATTGGTATTCAGCTCATCAAATCTTTTGTTCATGTCATGCATCTGATAAACAGTTGTTTACAAAATTTCACTGTACAACAAATCAGTGTTCATGCATAAGGTAATAATACTCTCCCTATAGAATCTCAGTAAAAATGTTCCTAATCGTGATCATTCTAGTTCACTACTCAGAAATAATGTTTGTATTCAGTACCCCAGCTGACTCAATACATATTTTTGAAATGTTCACATTCTCACCTTTCTTTTTTTAATTTTCATCAGCACTGTGACTACTATCACTAAACATAAGAACCTAAGAACAGCCCCACTGGATCAGGCCATAGGCCCATCTAGTCCAGCTTCCTGTATCTCACAGCGGCCCACCAAATGCCCCAGGGAGCACACCAGATAACAAGAGACCTCATCCTGGTGCTCTCCCCTACATCTGGCATTCTGACTTAACCCATTCCTAAAATCAGGAGGTTGCGCATACACATCATGGCTTGTACCCCATAATGGATTTTTCCTCCAGAAACTCGTCCAATCCCCTTTTAAAGGCGTCTAGGCTAGACGCCAGCACCACATCCTGTGGCAAGGAGTTCCACAGACCGACCACGCGCTGAGTAAAGAAATATTTTCTTTTGTCTGTCTTAACCCGCCCAACACTCAATTTTAGTGGATGTCCCCTGGTTCTGGTATTATGTGAGAGTGTAAAGAGCATCTCCCTATCCACTCTGTCCATCCCCTGCATAATTTTGTATGTCTCAATCATGTCCCCCCTCAAGCGTCTCTTTTCTAGGCTGAAGAGGGCCAAACGCCGTAGCCTTTCCTCATAAGGAAGGTGCCCCAGCCCCGTAATCATCTTAGTCGCTCTCTTTTGCACCTTTTCCATTTCCACTATGTCTTTTTTGAGATGCGGTGACCAGAACTGGACACAATACTCCAGGTGTGGCCTTACCATCGATTTGTACAACGGCATTATAATACTAACCGTTTTGTTCTCAATACCCTTCCTAATGATCCCAAGCATAGAATTGGCCTTCTTCACTGCCACCGCACATTGGGTCGACACTTTCATCGACCTGTCCACCACCACCCCAAGATCTCTCTCCTGATCTGTCACAGACAGCTCAGAACCCATCAGCCTATATCTAAAGTTTTGATTTTTTGCCCCAATGTGCATGACTTTACACTTACTGACATTGAAGCGCATCTGCCATTTTGCTGCCCATTCTGCCAGTCTAGAGAGATCCTTCTGGTGCTCCTCACAATCACTTCTGGTCTTTACCACTCGGAAAAGTTTGGTGTCGTCTGCAAACTTAGCCACTTCACTGCTCAACCCTGTCTCCAGGTCATTTATGAAGAGGTTGAAAAGCACCGGTCCCAGGACAGATCCTTGGGGCACACCGCTTTTCACCTCTCTCCATTGTGAAAATTGCCCATTGACACCCACTCTCTGCTTCCTGGCCTCCAACCAGTTCTCAATCCACAAGAGGACCTGTCCTCTAATTCCCTGACTGTGGAGTTTTTTCAGTAGCCTTTGGTGAGGGACCATGTCAAACGCCTTCTGAAAGTCCAGATATATAATGTCCACGGGTTCTCCCGCATCCACATGCCTGTTGACCTTTTCAAAGAATTCTAAAAGGTTTGTGAGGCAAGACTTACCCTTACAGAAGCCATGCTGACTCTCCCTCAGCAAGGCCTGTTCGTCTGGTGGAGATGAGTGCTCTTCTGAGTAACAGAGGGTTGGGGGAGGTGGATCAGAGGCGGGGCAGGAGCCTTTCAAGGTAAGGGAGGGTGGATCAGGGAGTGGATCCCCAGGAGGGGGCGGGATCAATGGAGGAGGCCTCCACTATATCCAATCCTCCCTCCCAGGCCTGAATGCCCTACACAGGGCTGTTCAGATCTGCACCAGTGCCTTAGCTGGTGTAGACCCAAGTAGCCCCATTGGGCAGGTTGGAGCATTAATTGGGGGTAAGGGTTAAAATATCCCCTTATCCCAAGGAGACCTCCAGCTTACTCCTTATCTATGCTGGATACAGCATAGGCTGTGTGTCCTGACTAACTGGCTCCATATACAGGTTCTCCGTATATAAGCTCTATATACAATGGAGCAGTGACATGATCCCCAGAATATAGAACATTCTGTGTGAATTGATGCTTATGCATGTGCATTTATGTTAAGTATGACCTGGGGATATTTATCTTTCAGCAAAGAAGAATGGGCAGAAACTGTGTGTGAGGTGGACTCCCATAGAAACATATATAAGGAAGCTTGGGGTTGACAAAAATGAAAACTACCGCAGACACTCATCTATAAGTCAATCTCACAGTTAAGACGAGGGCAGGTTTTGAGCCCAAAATCATGGAATTTGCTATGACCCTCGGATAAGTCGGGGGTTTAAATTAGGGATGTGTCTGACTATAATTTTGTCTGATTTTACCAGAGGCCAGATCCTGAAAAATGTCCTGTAATTTTCATCTAAGAACTGTACCATCTAATTTATTAAAAATAAAGTAAAAGATCATAAAATACATTTGTATTCAGTAGCTTTTTTAATTCTGGTCTCCACAACCTTTTTGTAAACACTGTCAGAGTATTAAGTGCACTGTAAACCATATACTAATAGAACAGTGGTTCCCAACCTGGGGTTCATGTACCCTCAGGGGCACTCAACAAGACCTTTAGGGGTACTTGAAAGAGAATGGAATAATGGCAGTGCTCCAGAATGCCTTGCAGGGCCAGCAAGGCAGGAAGGGAGGTAGCTAGTTGACTGTGAAAGCTCCATCAATAGCTAATTTTTGGTGATCAATTCATGTTTGAACCAGTGATTGAAGACCAGGATAGGAAAAAGATCACTTTTTATGTTTTAGTTTATCACTCAGAATTTCTCAGAACATATATGGTGCAAAACAGTGCAAAGGCAGAGTCTTCTGCTCTTAAGCCAGAAGCTCTACATATAACATACAACTTAGAACACAACTGGGAGTGTGCAATTCAATTCACAGCAGAGACAAGCCACAGCAAATGGCTGTGACCATTTGTGCAGCTGCACATAGCTGAAACCCTATTTACTCAGAAGCAAACCCACTGCTTTCCCTGGGTGTTATTCCTAAGTAATGGTACTCTGAATTGTAGTTTGTGAGACATTTGATGGGAGTGTTTCCACTTTCAGGGAAGGTGCATCCTGCAGCTGCAACAAGCCCATCCTCACCTGGTCTGAGGGCTGTTTCCTCCTCTTGATTTACAGCAGGATCAAGGCTGTCAGGGGAGTTTCACTCTTAAAGAAGTGGGGTGATTCTGCCCTTTTCCTCTCACCCCCCCCCCCCGCTTAGCTTCACTGCCATCTTTTCCTGGGAGTAAGCCCCATTGACAATAATGGAACTTTCTTCTGAGTAGGCATGCACTGGCTTGGGCTCAAAGGCTGCCATCCTATGTGCACTTTCTTGGGAGTAAGCCCCACTGACAATCAAATTTACTTCTGAATAGGCATGCACAGGCTTGGGCTCAAAGGCTGCCATCCTATGTGCACTTTCCTGGGAGTAAGCCACATTGACAACACGCATGGGACATGCTCCAGGCTCCTGCTCCCCTTTCCAAGACTAGCAGCGGTGGAGGAGGAGGAATGCCTGCTTGCCTGGGGATACTGCAGAAGCAAGCATGCTCTCTGAAAAGCTTACTACATAAGCAGCTGTTGCAAGTGCTTCCTCTCTCCTGCCAGCATGCAGCTAAGATCTCTGGCTAAAATACCTGTTGCTGCAGAATAATTCTACTTTCTGTTTTTCCTGTGTTTTGCATCTTTACAAGGTCTCCAGGACTCTTCCAGTGAAAAGGACACACACACACAGGGAGATGGCTTCTCTCTCTCTCCCACAGATGCTCCCCCCCCCCACATACACAAATGCAGGGACTTTTCCCCTCCAGTCCAACTTCATTGGTGAGGATAGGGGGAAATGAGGTTAGCAAGGAGGTTTGCAAAAAGTTTTACAAAGGAGAGACTGAAGTGTGACTGTATACAGTAAGGGGAGAGGTGGAGAGGAAAGCAAGAGGAGGGAATAGACTGGGAGCCCAGTCTTAGGCATGCCTACTCAGAAGCAAGTCCCTTAATAGTCAGTGTGTTGCAAGGTGCAAAAACCAAGATGTTACAAGGGATCCTAGATGTTACAAGAGATCTCAGATGTTGCACTGTAATCCCAGGTACCAAAGCAAACTCAGTAGACAAAAGTGATCAGATCCAGGCTTTTATTGTAAATCCATCAGCAAAAGATTGTAAATCCATCCACGTCCCCAAAGGAGACTGTGAGCATAGGAAGTGTGAAGAAGAGAAGCCCCAAAGGAAACTGCTTGCACCAGAAGTGGGGAGAAGAGAAGCCTGTAAGGAGACTGCTTGCATAGGAAGTGTGAAAAAGGGAAGCCTCAAAGGAGACTGCTTGCATAGGAAGTGTGAAGAAGGGAAGTGTGTAACGCCTCCTTTAGCTGACTTTTATTACAATCTGGGGTTCCCTCCTTGAAACACATTTGGAGACAATTCATTGGTGGGTTCAAAACATCCGTTGTTTTATAATAGG
Organism: Tiliqua scincoides; assembly: GCF_035046505.1. NCBI lineage: Eukaryota > Metazoa > Chordata > Lepidosauria > Squamata > Scincidae > Tiliqua > Tiliqua scincoides. The sequence goes on from NC_089825.1 coordinate 31,651,100, forward strand.
CCATCTTATACATCCATCATATACAATATACCTCCAGCAGTTAGCCAATGGCACTGCACACAAACCTGACCTCATCCATAACCATCGGATGATGTTCTGTGGCCTTCGTAAGGCAACCTGTGAATGCAACATACTTGCTATTGACGTCATGGTGTGTGTGTTCATCTAAAAACTGCTGTGAAATGATTTTCTCTGGGAATCTGACCTTTGCAATGTGTTAATCCGGAAGTGCTTTGATATCATGTCTCTTTAAACTCTAGAATGCAGTTAGTCCACTAAAACTCAGTTAAAACATTACTATTTGTTAGTCACACTTATGTGTACCCCAAAACTGATCTCAAAATGAAAAACAAGGAATATGAGAAAGCTAAGCTTACTAGTGTTCTTCTATGAGAGCCGGTGTGAATATGTGCTTTCTAGCATGTGGGTGCACAGCTTAGTGCTCTAAAAGTCTTCAAACTGAACGTTAAAGCAATGTTAAAACTTCAAGCTGAATTTCAAACTGCTAGATTTTTTTTTCTGTGCTCTGAAGACAAAGACTTCATTCAAATGTATCAATATTGTTCTAAGAGAACAGATTGTGGCAGGCTGCCCAATCCCAGCCAAATGCTTGTGAGACTCAAGTTGAACTTGCTTGGACATTCAGAGAGAGAGAGAGAGAGAGAGAGATCAAAAACCATGCTATGCTTACATTTCAGATAAGCATTCTATACCATAACTTCTACTGATAACACCTTGCATCAAGTGGGGCTTACTCCCATGAAAGTGAGGCTAGGATTGTAGCCTTAACTGTTTTAAGTGCTCTCTCTCTCTCACACACACACACACAAACTTTTCCTTTTATAAAAGTTAACTCTTCCTCTCCCCCAGTACAACTTCATCAGTGGTAAATGATTATGAGGAGAGGGGCTAGCAAGCCTCAGCTTCGCAACAGAGAGTTTAAAACTTGGATTTAATAAGGGGGAGGGGGCAAAAACAAGAAGGAAAGAGATGGACTTAACCTTTTCAATGGCTTGAGAAACAAAGGTACAGGCTGCCCCCCCCTCTCTTTCTCTTTAAAAAGATCACTCTCCCCCCTTGCCCACCCTGTCCAACTTCATCTGTGGGGAGATGGGAAGGGGGTTAGCAAGTTGGGCTTTCCAACTGAGTGCTTGAAGTTTAAATACAGTAGGAAGGGGGAAGGGGGAACAAGAAGGAAAGAGGAGATGGACTCAGCTGTTTCAAATGACTGCTTCTCCCTCGCTCAGACGCCCCCTCCCACACACAGCTCATTGTCTCCTGCTCTGTCTTGGGTGCTGCTCCAGAGATGCCTCCGTGGGTGCTGGTGCTGAGCGAGAGGGGCTGCTGATGGCTGCGGTGGCAATTGCCCTGCCCTGTGCTTGGAGCTTCTGCAGCTGGGCAACAGCCTGATGGAGCATGATGGAGCACGTGGAGCACACCCGTACCACAGCCTCCTCTCAGCAGAAGATCACTCGCTCCCTCCCTCGCTCCCACAATAGTGATTGGCTGGCTTACTCGCCTCCCCCCCACCCTTGCTGCTTGCCTGCCCCAGAGATAAGGTGGGGCAATGATTCAGGCTGCTTTTCTGGGAAGAAATTTTTCGCCTTATATGCGAGTATCTATGGTAGTTTAGTATAGTGGCTAACAGCAATTCTAGGCATGTCTACCCTAAAGTCTGTTCAATGGGATTGACTGCCTGGCAAATCAGATAGGATTGCAGCCTGATACTGAGGTGCAAATCCAGGACACCTCATTTGAATCTCATCTCTGTCATAAACTCACTTAAAGGTGATAGTAGGCAAGCTACTACCTCTCAGCCTGAACTGTCCAACTGTATAGGGGATGATAACAGCTATGAACTTTTCAAGGTAGTTATTAGTGCAGCATCACAAGTATGCATGTGACACCCTTTGCACACTCAGGAAGCACTGTACAAACGTTGTGTATTATTATTATTATTATTACAGGTTGGGCATCCCTTATCTGGAATTCTGAAATACAGAACTTTTTTGAGCACCAACATTACTTAAAAAAAAAAAACTTTTTTGCCTAAAGAAATAAAAGCACAAACTGTGTTTCATGCACAAAATTATTAAAAAGATATTGTATAAAATTACTTTCAGGCTATGTGTATAAGGGTATATGAAACATACAACGCAATCCTATCTTGCACTGGAACAGTGCATCACGTATATGCAAGTATTCCGAAATACGGAAAACTCTGATATCCAAAACACTTCTGGTTCCAAGTACTTCGGATAAGGGATGCCCAACATGTATTACATTCTATGTGCTGCTGGTTCCTGGGTGGAGCATATATACAGTTACTGCCTCTGTGAATATTTACTCACTAGCCTCCAGTATATAAAACACACAGACCTGCTACGTACATATAAAATACCATCAAGTTCATATCCTTAACTCTTTTGTGCTTCAATTGGACTCAAAAAGGCCTTAATGTTTGGCTGCATTGCACTCAGTGCAAATTATGTATCATTGTTGATGTAACTTAATGCAGTTGTTCTGCTTGTATTCTTTCTATAAGTCAGAGATCAGTCTTAAATCTATGCAAACAGTATGTACAGTTTGCATGCAAGATGTAGGTAAAACATCTTTTTTAAAACTGTAACATGAAGATACCAGCATGGGGTTAATTTGCTCATAAAATTTACAATAAATGTTTGACCTCCATGTGTATAAATGTTCTGGCCAACAGAAGATACATGTCATGCATCCAATGAAGTGGACTGCCATTTGCAAGAGCTCATGCTAGGGCTACTCCTCTAGAACAGGGGTGGCAAAAATAAGGCCCACAGGCCAAATGAGGCCCCTGGAAGAAATTTATCTTTCCCCTCCTGTTATAATTGGGATCTCCCACCCTGATAATTGGGCTCTCATATTTTGAAAAGATGAACAAGATTTGCACATTTTCTCTTCTGTCATTTGCAGTTAATGAGTTTCCATGTGAAAACAAAGTGCTTATTTCTGGCCATCATCTGCTTAATAATGTCACTTTTCTGCTTAATGATGTCACTTCCGGCCCTCAGCTGGCACCAAAAATGCTAACTTTGGCCCTCTGTAGGGAACGAGTGACACCTCTGCTCATAAAATGTACTTCTTTGGTAAGTCACTCACTACATGAGCTTCCCAATGAATGTCTGGCCTCCCTAAAGTACAAATATTGTACTAACTTGTATAACTAGTATACTAATGTAAGTCCTGTCCTATAAATCTTTATGCTCTTTGAGTGTTAAAAAAAAGGAAGAAAGAAAAGATAATTGGAATCATATTTTGTACAAAAAATATGCATATCTCACCTCTTTGCCTTGCATTCATTTGCATGATATTTGCAATTTGTAATTAATTTTGTAGTCTATTTTCTCCCCAAGTACTTCTTAGTTTATTATTCTTATTATTGAATACCACCCGTGGAACACTGAACCCTGATTAATCGTTGTATGCTTTCTTTTCCCTCTGAAGCATAAACTAGCGAGTATTGTGAAGTTGGCACTGTGTAATGTAGCATTTTGCTTGCTCGGCAGCACTAACAAACAACACATCAGTAGTCATGCCTGGCTCTCATTTAAATGCAACCTCACAGTCACACTGCATGTTACAAATATCTGGGAGCTGTGTGATTAGTTAACATCTTGCGCATAACCCTTCAAATTCTAGCAAGTTCTCAGGAGATAATTAGCTTTCAGGGTACCTCCACTGCAATGAACTCCTGCTTCATGTTGGCAAGTGTTGTATGTTGTGATGGTGAGGAATGGTAGCATGTGAGCGTCCTGGAAAGTTCAGGAACACCCTGCATTAAAAAAGGCAGAATCTAAAGAGTGATTTAGACCTAGTGAGTCCATGATTGCCTGCGTCTGTTGCACTATCACAAACGAAGAGTTATTTCCACAGTCAGAGGAGAGCGTGAGACTCTCTATGTCTATCTCAACCATTTTCACGGCTGTGCCGCAAATGGCCTGCATGTGTGCTGTGGGAATTTCAGGCAGGATCATTTATTGGTAGGGCAATTGGGGGATGTGAGCCCCCACCAGCAGCATGCTGTGCCTTGTCAATTGTAAAAAAACTGATGGTGCGCCTTGACAATTTTAGTACCTTGTCAATGTGACATGAGATGAAAAAGGTTAAAAATCACTGGTCTATCTTGATTGCTGGCCAGAGACCAGCAATTTTGGTTAGCCTTTTCTTCTCTTTTAAACATGAGCGTCCTGTACAGGCTGGCTTCCTCATTCACTACAAAATAAGGAGAAGCTCTGCCTACCAAGCTAAATGCATATCTATTGGCTCACACTCAGATGTCACCTCTATTGAAGGAAATGGAAAAACTCTTTTGGGCAAAGAGGCTCCACACGCATCATGGTAGTTTCTGCTGACTAAGGGTTGCTGACTAAGCAATTGCTAACAGTCCAATCCTGAGCTGCCTGGGGTGCACAGCTCTGGCAGTGTCTCAAACGGCCACCGCCGCTTTGTGCACATCTTGGGCTGCCACAGGCAGTGCCTCGGGAGAAGTCCCCTTCTCCCAGATAGGGAAGTAGTGCCGCAAATGCTATCTAGGTAAATGCAATCTAGTAGGGTGCCAAGCCCTACACAAATGGACAGGATCTGGTGGAGCAGAGCTCCACCAGTCCTGCCTCTATGCTTCCCAGCTCCCTCCCCTTGGCACGCCTCCCACCCGCCCTCTCCCCGCCCTCCACCTCCCCATCATGCCTCCTCCCTGCCCCCTCCCCATCCCCTCTTACCATGGCACAGCTCGGCAGTCTGGGAGACTGCTGAGCGGAGGAGGCTGGGTGCTCGGCGGGTGCTAGCCTAGCTCAGCCAGTGCTAGCATGGGTGGTAGCCCGACAGTGTGCTAGTGGGAAGCTGCTGCGCTGAGCCCAGGATTGGGCTCTTAAGGGTACACAGTCCAAAGTATGGTATTGCCTTTATTAGGGCCAACTGAAAGGTAACAAGGTATCAACCAGCAAACTATTGAATCCTATAGGATTCTTCATCAGGCTAGATGGCAAGCAGAAGCTGGTGAGGCAGTGTTGTACACTCTTCAGTAGCCTGCAGCTGGTAAAATAAAAAGATGGCGATTAGGAAGTTATCTTGCAGACTTGAGTCACCCTCAGGAGTATGTTTACAGTCCATTAGGCTGTTTTCGACAAGCTATTTTATGCATGCCTTGCCCATTTTCAACTTGGGGGCAGTCAGCTGTTTCTGTTTCAGTTTGTGAAACTAGAGAAATAATTAAGAGCCAGCTGTGTGCAAGCAGAGCACTTCTAGCTTGGTTAAGCATTGAGCTTTCCTATACTTCTTGAGGTTGTATTTGGCAAGTGGATTACTTAAGTGTTTGCTAATTGCTTACAGCTTGTTTGCTGCTCCAAATTTCTTCTTTTTTTCCACCTAAAATTGCTCCTTCTTTGTTTGGGTCAATAGTTTTGCACTACTGTTCTGGAATATCCTATGCATCATGCTTCTCTAAATCATGGTCCAAGTTGCACTCTAGTTATACCATTTTCTTATAAAGATTATTTTCAAAGATAGCTGCAAGTCTATCTGTGTCCAATGACTGAAATAAGTATACTATTTAAATAGTACCTGACTATTTCTATGAGCAGTGGTTCTCAAATGATTCAGTGCCGGGACCCACTTTTTAGAATGACAATCTGTCAGGACTCACTGGAAGTGATGTCCTTAACCTGGAAGTGATGTCATGGCCAGAAGTGACATCGTTAAGCAGAAAAATTTGTAACACAACAAAATCAAATCAAATTAAGAGCCCAATCCTAAGCAGGTCACTCAGAAGTAAGTCCTGTGTTTTCTGTGGGACTTGCTCCCAGGAAAGTGAGGATAGGATTGCAGCCTAAGGGCTCAATCAACTTATGCAATAGTTATGCAATATTTATGCCTGTGGGGTATGTGTTGCATACTGCAGCCGGGGGCTGTCATGGAGGCCTCCTCAAGGTAAGGCAATGTTTGTACCCTTACCTTGGAGTTGCATTGCCCTTATGTCAGTGCTGGAAAGTTGGTTAGGATTGCAGCCTAAGTAAATTAAAAGTTTACAATAAGTATAAATTAAGCCCCATTGACTCTAATTTTTCAAAGCATATACATCGTAGCCTGTTAAAAGAACAGAACTGTCACATTTCCCCAAATACACATTGATACGAATGGGGTCCAGCTAAAATTGGCTCATGACCCACAGTTTGAGAAATGCTGTCGATGGGGGGGGGGGGGAGAGAGAGAGAGAGAGAGAGAGAGAGGTTAATACATCAGAAAAAGTTGATATCAAATCAACTTGAAACAGACTTTGTTGAAACAAATCAAGTTGAAACAGACTTTGAACAAGTGCAGTTTGTGTTTTCTGAGGCCAGTTATGACTTCTGCAGGGTGCCTTGTTCATGAACAGAGGGGTGGGGGCAAAGTGTACCGTGCATGCCAAAATAGTAACCAACCGTTCCTCTGAAACAACATTTCTGCTGCTGCAATGGAGATGTCACTCCTGGCCAATTCTGTAGGAGATGATTCATCACAAAGTACCATTTGTGCCTAATGATCACCTGTAGTGTAGGATACAAAAATAAAGATTTGGGAAGGGCTGACAAGGCAGCATCCCATGCTGAAATAAAGCTAAAGTTCTCCAGTTACTAAACACTTGTTTTTACTTTGATTTTGGAGCTCTTTCATTCTTTTATTGTTCCCGACAAATGTACTCCTGACACACAGGGAGTGTAACTACTGACATAGTTCACACTACTCTCAACCCAAGTTCTCTCTCCAGTCTTTTCCCCTTCTGATCTCAGTGCTCTGAGAATTGGGCATTGCTTCTTTCTCTGCAGTTTTGTGTTTGCACATTAATGATCTCAGAGATTTATTATTCAGCGCCTCCTCTGCTGTGTTCATTCTGTGGATCTTTTGTTTTGTTTTTTTCTGCTTAATTTCTATAAATTACTGTACCGTTTCCCATAAGGTATAATTAAGGAGAATTGCTAAAGTTTTAATTATTGTGTATTATAGATGTTGAAAGCAACATTAGCACTTAGCTCTTAAAAAATGTGATAGTATATTTATAAGCAAGCATTTATAAACACATTTACATATAGTTAAGATGAAAAAGGTATTTGAATTGGAGTCATTAGCATTTCTTCAAACATATGGCGTGCCAGCAGAGGCCATGGGCCATGCCTTCATTAACTGAACACTGTTTCATCAGGATCGTGGCTTCCTGCTGAGCCATCCTGTGGCGTCCCCTTCTGTCCCTGAGGTTTCAGTGACAAGGGACAATATGTCCCCAAGGTGAAAATCTGGGAAATAAAGCAGATTAGCCCTCAGAGGCGTTCTTATAATTATTTAATCACACTTAGAAAAGAACGACACAGTGCCACTAAAGGAGTTTTTAAATGTCTGCCTACCAGAATCCTCTTTTCCATGTTGGCTTCTTCAAAGCGCCATCCCCGAGTGCGACTGGCAGAAGATGACAGTTTTATGCAGCACATTATAAGGCCAACCTGTTTCAAATTTGCTGGTGTAAGAGCCAGAACTTTGACTGGGACTAATAAGGCAGCAACGGGTCAGTTATCGCTCATTAGTTTATAACGTTTTTCAGATAAAGCTTTCCTTAATGAAACCGCGTGCAGGATTTTTCATTTTATGCCCTAGGTTTAAAAAAAAAAAGAAAAAAAGAAAGAAAACGGTTAAGGAATAAAAACATTGTCCCATAAAAATGTCAGGATCATATTTTATTTGTGAATTTCTCAGGTATTTAAAGAGAGCTTAATAGGACAAGCAGAGGCATTTGTCTTCAGGCATTAGTCTCTTTCACGCCCTGCCTGCCACATACATCATTGTAATACGATACCTCTTGGAACAAAACAGACTTTGAACCACCAGAGATAATGCATTGCAAAAACAAGGCATGTGCTCCATCTAGCAGGACAATATTTTGGAAAGCTTTCATGTTTTGAAGGTATTTTTTCCTTCAAGGTTAGCTCTTTGTTCTTGAACAGGTGAGGGAGCAATAGAAATGTCCCAGAACAATTGTTGTCCAGTTTGGTTTGAAGTTGTCCCCAGTTCGACCCTTTTTGTTTGTTTGTTTAAATTTCATTATGGTTGTGAATAGCTCCATGGATGTCAAATGGTTGGCAACCTTCAGTCTCGAAAGACTATGGTATAAGCCTACAGCACCCGGTATTCCCAGGCGGTCTCCCATCCAAGTACTAACCAGGCCTGGCCCTGCTTAGCTTCTGAGATCAGACAAGATCGGGCATGTGCAGGGTAACAGTTGCTATCGTGGATGTCAGTGGAGATCAGAATGTAGAAGAGACCCTTTCTAGCACTCCTACTCCGTGAGACATGTACTTGGTGTGTGTGGTTTGGTCCTAGATTTTGAGGCAGGGCCCCCCTGGAGCAATATCCCACCTCTGCTATTTATAGACAAGTATGGGAGTCAGGAAGTCCACAGAAGTCTAAAACTAGTTGACAAATTGGGATTGTGAGAAAGTAGCTGGAATGGTGGGAGAGAAGGGGCCTAAATAGTAAACATGATGAAAAGGCATAAGAAGCGGCCTTATCATGAGTCAGGCCATTGGCTCATCTAGCTCAGGGTTGTTTGCAATGATTTGCAGCAGCCATCCATGGTTTCAGGGAGGAAATGTACCCTGTCCTACCTGCTAATGCCAAAGATCAGGCAAAGCATGTAGCCCTGTTCTGCAGCTCATTCTCAGGAAGACCTGACTTGACTCTCACGACTTGGAACCGCATATCCAAGATAATAAACTGGGCTGGCAACTAACCAGTGCCTGAGGAAGCTTCTTGATCAGAAGAGGCATTCCTGTATTTCCTGAGTTTCCCTCTGGACTGATGGAGTAGTGCACCCATACGGTAGACAGTTGAATGTCCCACATGTGAAAAATTGTAAGCTTTCCCTACCTCAAATTAATATGGAGGAAGTAATATGGGAAGTGAAAGCCTGTGATTATCCAGTTACACATGATTGCTGTGATTTGTATTAACATGTCTGTCCCTATGTGATTCTCATGATTGCAGAAACCACAGCTCCAGTACTCCAAATGTCATGTTCAAAGTGTATCAGAGAAAGAGAGAGAGAGAGAGATTGCGCACTGGGAACCAGTTTGGGAGAGCGGAGGATCATTAGAAAAGGTATTGGGAATAAGACAGCTAATATTATAACGCTATTGTACAAATCAATGGTAAAGCCACACCTGGAACATTGGGTCCAGTCCTGGTTGCTACATCTCAAAAAGGATATAGTGGAAACAGAAAAAGTACAGAAGAGAGCAACCAAAATGATTACTGGGCTGGGGCACTCCCTTACAAGGAAAGGCTATAGCATTTGAGGCTCTTCAGTCTAGAAAAGAGGCACCGGGGGGACGGGACAGGACGAGACATGATTGAGACGTACAAAATTATGCAGGGGATGGATAGAGAGATGCTCTTTTCCCTCCCACTTAACACCAGAACCAGGGGATATCCACTAAAATTGAGTGTTGGGAGAATTAGAAGAGACAAAAGAAAATATTCCTTTACCCAGCGTGTAATTAGTCTGTGGAACTCCTTGCCACAGGAGGTAGTAATGCCATCTTGCCTAGATGCCTTTAAGATGGGATTGGACAAATTTCTGGAGGAAAAGTTCATCACTGGTTACAAGTCATGGTAGGTATTTGCAAGCTCCTGGTTTTAGAGGTAGGCTACCTCAGAATGCCAGATGCAGGGAAAGGCACCAGGATGCAGGTTGTGTCTTGTTGTCTTGTGTGCTCCCTGAAGCATTTGGTGGGCCACTGTGAGATACAGGAAGCTGGACTAGATGGGCCTTTGGCCTGATCCAGCAGGGTTCAGGGTTATTATGTTTTTATGAGACAATGATCAAAGTCACGTGGCCTCCCCCAAGGTGTGTGCGCTGCCTTTCCAAAACATGCAGAACCCAAAAACCGGCTATGGGAAGTACGATATTGTACTTATGTTTCGTAAGATATGTTTCTGATTTCGCTGGCTCAGGTCCGAAGAGACCCATTGAGGAACAGGAGGTTTATGGAGGCGTAAAGAGTTTTAAATCCCCTTTCATCTCTGAACACCCCCGCCCCCCGCTGGATATAATGGATTCATTTTTTACACAACTGCACCAGTGGGGGTGGGGAGGATAGGATTGGGTTCTAACTGGTCTCATGGATTTCAAAGATGCTTAGTCATGACTATGAGATTACTGGTTATAACCACACAACGTTTATAACATAGGCCTACAAAATTGAGGGTCAGAAAAGTTTTTCCCAAACTTTATGGTGGTTTGATATGAATTTGGGGTGCCAATTCAAAAAATGGCATCCGTTTTGCCCTATCACGTCTAGTTTTGGAGACACGGCATAGCCTCTTTAGTGAATGGTTCAAACAGCTTCCTCATGAGGAAGCCTGCACCATGGCTTCCTCATGAGGAAGCTGCTTGAACCATTCACTAAAGAGGCTATGCCGTGTCTCCAAAACTAGACATGATAGGGCAAAACGGATGCCATTTTTTGGAATCGGCACCCCAAATATACCCAGGAATTGGTGTAATGTTTAAGGAAGCAAAATGTGTGCTAGCCTGTGTAATCAGCTCATTTAGCCAACTGAAAGACAGTATAACTTAAGAGGAGATGGATATCTCTACTTGTTCTCCTTCTGTTGTGTGGTTGACATCCATTTTATAGTATCGTACTGTATTAGTTGAAACACACACAATATCCTTACTCTACTTAAATATGACAGATGACAATAACCACTAAACATCTAAGGTATGCATAACAGACTTTTAAAAATTCAGAAACACTTGCTTTTGTTATTCTCACTCAAAAAATTAGAGATGTTGAGCCAAAAGACCCGCAGTATTTGCAATCTGTAGCATTTGCAATGCCTCTTCAAGAATAATGTCAATATTGATGGAGCTTTATATTGACTCCATGCTTCTCTAACACGGCACCCTTCTGCTTGCAATATACCAACAAGGAACAGTAGGCTAGCATAAGCAGATATTTACTTTTGGGAATTCCCTTTTGGGCATTGTTTTTTTGCTAAAAAGCTTGCTTCATGCACATAGTACCACAAATCCCTAGAAATATACCATGCTATTATTGCCAGCTGAGTTCTTCCAAGCAAAGATGACATCAGCCATCTGTCACCTTATACTAATCCTAGGAATGAGAGCCAACTGCAGAGAGAATAAATACCTTTTATATCTATTAGCCAAATATTTACGTTAAAAATGAAATGATTAAAATCTCACTAGACAAGCTGATGATTCCCTCTGAGTAAGCTATACAACCAGAATGTATTCGTAAATGTGGTTTTAATCACTTTAAACAATTTGAACTGCTAGCGTATATTGAATAAAATAGATTGCCCCACCTCAGATTTTTTTTTATTAACTAAAAAATACATGCAATTACAAATCTAGAAGATTCCACTTTGATCATAAGAATCAATTAGGTGCATTTACATAAACACAATTGGGCTGCAAAACTATGCACACTCCCCCAGGAATAGGTTCCATTAAACTCAGTGGGGCTTACTTCTGAATAGACATGCCTACGATTGTGCTGTTAATTTTCTTTTAAAACAGTGGCAGTCGGGGCAAAAGCCCCGGGGCACCACACCTGTGGGGCCTGTGGGGTGGAATCATCGTGCCCGCTGCCACGTCCGCTCGCCCTCCGGGACCTTTCAGAGGGCCAGGGAAGCCCTGTGCTGTGTCTATGGGTGACCCAAAAGCTTTCTAAGGCTTCCAGAGTGCTGTTAAACAGTATTTCCAATTTAATATTGTTTAACAGCGTTCCGGAAAACTTAGAAGGTTTTTGGAGCACGAGGGGACATCATGTGAGGCTCCATACTGCACGTAAGTCTCCTCTCCGGGGTGGGAGGGGACGGCATGCCCCAGAGTGGCACAGGGGCCAGGTCCACAACTGTTTTTAACTACATTTTTGCAGAGGGAAGGTATAAGGGCAGTTACATGTGTGATTTGAATTCGACGTCTTCCTCTATTACCTTGAAGATTCGAAACTTTTTTTTTTTAAGTTGAAAGATTAAAGCTTCACATTCTGGCATGTTCTCCAAACCCCAACTGTGGTTTTTTGGAGCACACATGGAGCACTGCAAGTGTGCAGTCTTTTACAAACAACCCCCCCCCCCCCAAAGTCCTACTAACAAGTTGTTTGATGGGGAAGAGGTAGCAGGAAAAAAGGAAAATCCTCTGCTTCCTCTCCCAGACTGCCAATACATTTAACTTATTTTTCATGTTTTATACTGGTCTTTTTCCAAGGAGCTCAGAGTGGTGTACATAGTTCCTTGAAGTAGGTTAGGCTGAGAGATAGTAACTGGCCCAAAGTCACCCAGGAAGGTCACCCAAGGTCACCCAGGATGGCTGAGTGGGGATTTCAACCTGGATCTTCAACTCCCAAACCACTAGGGTCTAGACCAGTGTTTCTCGAGCCAATTTCAGGTGGGTCCCCATTCATTTCAATATTTTATTTTTATTAGACTTGATGCTACAATGGTATGTGACTGCATTGGGGGAAATGTGACAGATCTGTACTTTGAGCAGGCTCCTACGTATATGCTTTTAACAAAGAGAGTCAATGGGACTTACTCCTGGGTAAGTGTGGGCAGGATTACAGCCTAGGCTTGTTAAAAAATTTTCCTGCTTGATGATGTCACTTGTGACCATGACATCACTTCTGGTGGGTCCTGACATATTCTCATTCTAAAAAGTGGGTTCTGGTGCTGAAAGTGTGAGAACCACTGGTCTAGACCATCCTGGCTCTCCACACCATTATAAAAAGATTCTAGTGCATATCACCAGATAATGGATCAGAGCAGGGAACTGCACAATTATCACTTGGTTTCCCATTCATCAGTCTCCTCTTGAGCTAAGGATATGTAATCAAAAGACTGCTTCCATATGCATAATGCTGTGAGCTGGATCAGAGAGTACACATGAGGTAACTGTAGAAAGGATCTTAGCTTTCTCAGGATGACATCACCAGAGAGTGCTTATAATTTATCTATGTGACTTTATACATTCAGATACCATAAACCTGATCCTGCCGTCTCTGACCTTCTTGGGCACCCTGCGCAAAAGGAGAATGGTGGCACTATTGGGGCATTGAGCCCTTTTCCAAGGGCTGGGGCCCCCTGCAAGTGCTTGATCTTATCACCTTCTGGAGTTGGTCTTGTCTGGCTTTACCTAACATAGTTATGGGGAGTTGGCATCCAAATCAACCGGCTTCAGCTGAGGTCTATGAACGCACAGGTCATAGTACTCTGATAAATGATACTGATCAGATGAATGATTCATTATCAGATGAATGAAGTTCAAATAAAACCCACATTTATTCCTTTACAATACTACTGGGCCATCTGAGGACTGCCTCAGATTGTGATCTTATTAGTAGAATTTATAATCTCATTACAATCAACAATACTATAGGTACCAATAAATCATTCTTTCTCTGTCTCTCTGTCCATCTCACACTGAATCCAAGTGCTATCGAAATCAGACTGAGTGCAAAGTATATATACTTTTAATTTCTAACTGGACTCATGTCATAATTTTCATTTTTTTTTTTAAACTTGGAGGAAGCTAATTTCTCTTTGGCTGTCCTTGTCAAAAGAGCACATTCTTCTGATGTAAAAATATAACCTTTGTTTTATCATCTTTCTGTCAACTAAAGCATAGGAATGGAATCCTAAAGGCAAATATCACCAAATAACTGCTGCTACTATCACATAACATTAATTTTGTGCACACTAAATGAAGCTGCATGATCTGGTCATATAGAGTTTCCTGCTATTTAAGCCATTTATGGTCGTGGTCTGCGAGATGGAGAACTGCCCGAGAACGATACATAAGATGCTTTGAGCGCTTAAGAGGAAGAGCAAGATATACAGGGGAGACTTATATCAGTGAATCCTGTATCCATTGATTCAGTTATCCAAGGATCGGGTCCAGGCTCCCCCACTCACCTCCCGCATGGGTGCCCCCTCCGGAGGCAAGGAGAACAGAGTTTCCCTCACCTCCAGAGGGAAGATGCTCCCTGGACTGTGGGGATGTTTTCAGTGGGGACAGTACTGCAGGGACAGTATCCATGGTTTCAGCTATCCATGGGGGGGGGGGTTCTGGAATGGAACCCCCATGGATAAGGGGTCATGCCTGTACATAAATTATTACATAGTGGATAGTTAACTATGGTAAAAATGCTTCTGGTCTCCAGTGACTGCCCAGCTCTGGAATGCAGGCTGGTAAATCTTCAGGCTTGAATTGGGATATCTACGTTCGAGGGGTTGGCAGAGACGGCTGTTAGAAGATCCTGGGTTCAGGGCTAGGATGGTTCACCCAAAGGAGGGCTTTGGCAGGACAGCTGTCTCCTCCCAGGGGGAATAGGATCTAGCATGTGCAGCTGCACCAAGATTCACCCCCTTCCTGCCCCCGGTCTGACCTGTTCCCCACCCCAATCCACTCCTGATTATCCCCTGATCCACCTTACTAGCAACTGCAAACCACTGACAGCTGTGTGTGACCTCTGGGGCTTTGTACTGGTGCCAGGGGGCCACAGAATGGTGGAGTGACTGCTGCACCAACCGCCTGGGCCTTATGCTAGCAGATCGCAAGATCTGCCATTGTAAGGTCCAAATAGGATTGGGCCATTAGTATATGGTCAGAACCATTTGGAACTTTTCAAAATAACCTGAAACAAACAAACAAAAAACACTTTGGGAACATGTCGAATTTAAATCCAGCCTGGTACTAGCAACCATGTCAGGCAGTAAAGAAAGGCATTTGTCCAAGTCAGTGATTTTTAACCTTTTTCAACTCCAGGCACATTGACAAGGTGCTAAAATTATCAAGGCACACCATTGGTTTTTGGACAATTGACAAAGCGTACCATGCTGCTAGGGGTGGGGTGGGGGCTCACATTCCCCGATGGCCCTACTAATAAATGATTCTTTCCCAAACTTCCATTTTAAATAAAAGTCAAAGGACCTGAGCTGGGATAAGCAAGGCATCCCAGACCTTCCAGAAGAACTTCCCTATGGCTCTTGTTTCTTCTGTTTCTTATGGCGCCGAAATACCATAAGTCTATAGTGCTGCCATTATAGAAAAACAGTTCTTGTCAGCAGAGACGTAGGCTGAAATCCTATGCACTCTTCCTGGGGAGTAGGCCCCACAGAACACAAAAAGGACATACTTCAGAGTAAACATGCATAGAATTGTACTGCACAACCATGTCTGGTCTTGGACCAAGTCTTTTATTTTCATGTTGAAAGGCATTTAAAAAGGGGTTTAAAAAATCACTCAGAAGCAACAACCATTCCTGTGTCTGTGCCAGACGTTCCTTTTCCCACCAGTGATGGCACCAAATTGCTGGAGTTCCTGGGGCAAAAACTTTCCCTCTTTTGCCAGGGGTGGCTCACAGCTCCTCCGACCCTCTCCATTGATGAATGGAAGTAATCTGTGATGGCTGTCCAGTATTGGGCAAGTTCAGGGAATCAGCCCAATCAATTGGATCCCAGGATCAATGTGGGGCCTTTGGTTGCAGCCTGACCTGACCAACCCTGGATGTCACTCTTGTTTACTGCACCCAAGGGGAAGACCATTGAGTCTACTGGCTGTAACTGGAAGAAGTGGTGCTTGAAGCAGTGCTTCTGACTGCACTTCCTATAAAGAAGTATTGTGGGTTTCCTGCTTTTATTTTCAGTCCTGACAAGTTGTTGAAGATTCCTACGATTCCTGTTTTAATGTTCTGATGCCAATGTTCTGATGTAATACGGTAGATGTGTCTCCTGCTTTGATCACCTTTCCAGAGGGAGAGGGTGAGTGCAAAGGGATGAACTTAGCTGCACTCTTTCTCAGTTAGCCACTGCAAGGAGAGGTGAATGTGTCTATACTGAGATTTGAAATCTGAATAAAGCCTTAGAACCTCTCCCTTTACCAAACACCACATGTATCATTAAGAGTAAAGGACTCGCATAGGCAATGATCCACCTCAATTACTATTCATATGTCCATTGTAGGTGTAATGTATGCGTGAGCTTTCCGTGTAATGAATGAGCCTTTACATTGCGCGGCAGTGAATGAGAAGACCTCAAGACTTCATCTCATCTCTTTGCACCAAAAGCTTGCAAAATGATTTGGAATCAGACATAACAAAGAAAGATGAGGACGCCTACAAAATATAATCACTCTTTAAAGCACCAATGAGAGCACAAAATTAGTTGAGAGCTGTTTAAAATAAATACAGACATATTTATAAAACAAAACCAAATTGATACTGTTCTGCATAACCATGTGTCAGCACAGATAAAATCACATTACTTAGGAACATGGGAACTTGAACTGATAAAAACTTAAATAACATTCCAAAGGTTCAGTACAAAAATAAAGTCCAATAGCTAATTACCAGAAGAGAAATCTGGATTTTGTAACAAAATACCATTATTCCAGTTCAGACTTTGAAGGAGATTCATTCCACTTAGATCACCTTCTTCCTGTAGGTGAACAAAATGGACATCGAAATAGATCTTCCTTTAAGCAAACCAGGAGGTTTCAATATGCTTTGGTGTACATCTTTGGGAAATTTTTTTTCTTCCTCTAGGTGCTTAAATAACTAGGTGGGTTGCAAGCCAATTTCAGGTGGGTCATTATAGCACCTAGCTCAGCCGCCATTGAAAACACAGAGCTGAAAAGACAAGAAACAGAGCTACTGGGCAGGGCGGGTTCCCAGTAGAAGAGATAGGAATAGATAAATAGATACTGGAAAGGGGAGAAGTGTGTGTGGCTGGAGAAGGATCTAAGTTCATGTTCTGCTTTGACTTCCAAGCTGGAATGTTTGAATTCCGAGCTATGCAAACTAACAGCATAAGAGTGCTCTGTAATGGGACTTTTGGCTGATCACGGCTTAAGTTTGAAGCCTAAATTGATGATATCACTTCTGGCCATGACATCACTTCCAGGTTAGTTACATCACTTCCAGTGTGTCCTGACAGATTGTCATTCTAAAAATTGGGTCCCAGTGCTAGAATGTTTGAGAACGACCGGCCAACTTTAAACTGAAACTTGTACAGTGCAATCCTATCCTGCGTTGGAACAGGCAGGCCAGGAGGCCTGCACTGTATCCAGTGCAAGATTGGGGTCAGAAGTGGCTCAGCTAGAGGCAAGCTCTTCCCCTTACCCCTGGGTAAGCCACCATAGCCCCAATGGGTCTCCTGAACTTGTGCCACATCAGGAAGTGGCATAAGTTCAAGGAAACTGGAGTGGCTTGCAGCCGCTCCTCGCTGCTCAGGAAATGGGGTTGGGATCCAGCATAACAGCCTGATCCCAGCCCCGCCTCCTGCTCCCTGATTGCCCCTGGAACAGTCCTCCACCCACCCTCTCCTCAACGTCCATTTTGATTTTCATGTTTCAAAAGAATTACTATGACATTTGGGAGAAGAAATTGGGGGATATGGCACTTTTTCCATAAATAAAAAAATTGGGAGGCGGTGAAAACTTGGTGTGTTGTATTCAAGGACAGAGGATTAACTATATACTGTCCAACTCAGATTCCAGGCATTCCTTGGACTAGATTTCACTCTGTTTAGGTTTGTGGAGCTGTAAATAAATGCTCATAAACACCTATGCAGAGCTTGAATTTCATTGTCAAGACTCAACAGTCCTGACACTTGGGATTTAGAGGTTTTTTGGGGGGGTTTTTTGGTACTGATATAGACTGAGATTGGGGCCCAGCTAAAAACTGGGTAGAAAATCTAGTTGTGACAGAAGGTAAACTTTATGTAAGCAAGTGATCATATGATAGAAGGGTGCAAGAGACATGAAGTGATACAATTTAATATGGGTGATAACTCAAACATCAGAAGAATTGTGGTAGTGTCATTGCTTTAGTTTAACGGGCAGTGCAATCCTAACGTGCACTGGAACAGGCAGGCCGGTGGTCCTGCACTGTATCCAGAGCAAGTTTCAGACTGGCTGGGGCTTGGCCCGAGGCAAAGGACATCCTTTACCCAGGATAAAACCACAGCAGCCCCAATGGGACTACTTGGATCTTCATCACCTAAAAAGGTGGCGCAAATCCAAGCAGCCTGGAGCATAAGTACTAGATCCTGGCCCCACCTCCCTTTCCCCTCCCACCCACTCACAGGCCAGCCCACCACCTGCCCTCTCCCCACCTTGAAACACCTCCTCCCCGCCCTCCTGGGCCCCCATGTCAGCTTGGAAAGGCCAGTGCAAACTTACAGGGCTTTGGCACAGTGGAGGCTGGATGCAGCCTCTGTGGGCAGATGCACAACCTTGCACCAGCCCAGCTGACTCCAGTGGGCTCAAATGTCCTTTATGGCACATTTGCAACCCTCCCGGGCCAGCGCAAGAGGCTTGTGTCCACCCAATGAGCACTTAGGGTTGTGCTCTAAATGAGGAATATCAGAAGTGAGGCAGCCAATGTGAATATGAGACCAACATTTTGCCTAGAAGGTGAAGCATAACTGAGCCATGCTCCCATCTCCAGCAAGCATATGTTCTCTTTAGGTGCCTTCTGTGATCTTTAACAAGTTATCAGCAGAGGAACAGCACTTCAGAGCTACACGGCCGCTGCTGATTATTTTTACATTAAAAGACCATTTGAACTTTCTGTTAAGTCAATAACAGCTTGAAATGCAAAACAGTGAAACCCGAGTACCTGGAATTGTGCTGGCGGAGTCTCATGGACATTAATGGGACTTAACAGTTTGATGCTGGGCTGCTGCTTTAGCTAGACAGGCAAACTGAGGGAGAGAGAGAGAGGAGTGCCACTGCAGCTAAATTTGCATCGTATGCTAAGCAACTGGAACTCAGCTTTAAAAATAAACTCCTAGCAATTCCATGTGTATATGCCTCTGATTACCAGGGACTGGGTACCAGCTGCAGCAGGAGAAGGCTATATCTTGCTTCTGGACTTGTCAGAGGCATCTGCTTGGCCACTATGGGGAAATGGGATGTTAGATAATGGATCTCTGGTCTAGCCCACTCCTTTTCTTCTTTGCTTGTCACTGTGTTTGACAGTACAAACTTGGACCTAGCTTGAGAAGGCAAGGCCATTTTAATAACTTATAGCCCAATCCAATGAGCCATTTGTAACACTTATTCCAACAGTTTAAACAGCTTCACGGCTGTTGAAAACAGGACAGTGTCAGTGAGCATAGCTGGGGCCGCTGCTGTCAAATGGTCTACACAATGATGGAGAGTGGATACCCACTGCCGCCAGTAAGATTATACAGTGGTTGAGAGGGAGACAGAGAGGGGGCAGTGGGGCAAGGGGTGAGCAGAATGTGGAGGAGATGGGGTGGGGTGGAGGGCAAATCAGGCCCAGGAAAGGGTGGGTTCGTTGCAGGAGCACCCACTGAATCTTCAACCCCTTTCCAGGCCCAATTCACCACCAGTCAGTGTGGACTTGCACCAGCACTATCACATGTGCTGGTCCACGTTCACCCAAATGTTCCCTTTCCCTGAGAAGGCCTCAATGTGTTGGCACTGCTGCATCACCGCACAGAGGTGGTAGGATTGAGATGTTCAAAAAACATGACATAAGAACGTAAGAAGAGTCCCACTGGATCAGGCCAAAGGCCCATCTAGTCCAGCTTCCTGTATCTCACAGTGGCCCACCAAATGCCCCAGGGAGCATAGAGACCTCATCCTGGTGCCCTCCCTTGCATCTGGCATTCTGACGTATAGCCATGACCTATAGTCATGAGTACAATTTGACATGATTTCAGTCAGGTTCAGTGACAGTGTATCTCTAAATACCCATTGCAGGGAAATAATGACAGGAGAAGAATATGCATTTATTTTCTCTCCCAGAGGTATCTGGGTTGAGCTTCTCAGAAGTATCTGGGTTGGCCACCATAGGGAGTTGAGATACTGATCTTTGACCTGATCCAGCAAGGTTCTTACTATGTTGTAATGCCTCTGCCCCCACCATACACCTGCGCAAACACATGTCTATAACATCCCTACATGTGTTATCCTAGTACTGGGGAGTGAAGGAAATAATCAGGGGAATACCGGACCTTACCCTTTTGCTTACCCAGACCTTAGCCGGACCTTACCCTTTTGCTTACATGACAAAGGCCAGTGAGCACCCTCACCCCCTCGGAGCACACTCCAGGGTGACGCCCAGGTCACGAAGCAGACTGGGTGAAGTCTGAGTCAGGAAACAGACTGGGTAAACAGGCTGAATCAACAAAGGGAAAAAATCCCTTGAGGAACTTGCATTGTTCCCCGACTGATCTTTGTACTGGGCTAGAGTGGAGCTAAGGAACGTACAGTGTTTACCTGCTGACCTTTGTACTGGGCTGAGAGAGATGTTAATAAAAGAGAAGGCAAGGAGGCTGGCTTGTGTGTGCGCTCTCTCCCTGAAGCTTGCCAGCCTGCCTTGCTCCTTTCATGAACCCTGAAAATGTGACTCCGAGTCGTCATTGCTTCAGGGGAGACCTAGGTCCACATTCTCATTCAACCATGAAGATCACTGGGGAATCTCATATCAGTCAGTTACTTTCGCCCTAAGCTACTTCACAGGGCTGTTGTGCAAATAATAGGGTGGGGAGGAGGGAAATCCATATATTCTACCCTGTGGTCCTTGGAGAAAGCACAGGATGAGACATTTAAAGGGTACATGAACCCAAGCCTGAAAATGCCGGACTGTCAATCATAGAATGTGGCCTACAGAGGCTCCTGTATGTGAACAGGCACAGTGGAGAAATTGACTGTTTACCTGTTAACACCCTCCAATATACACTTCCCATTTCTTTTCAGTATTTCTGTTTGTCTGAAGTAAAAAGAATGTTTTCCAACAAAGAGCCTCTTGCAGTCTGGCAAGTCAAAAGTAGCATACAATTATTTATTCCTTCTCAGCCACCCCATCTAAATTTTCTCTCCTGCCCCCTAAGAAAAAGGACCAGAAGCAGTTTGATCAACCATCAGTGGGCAGTACATTCCATTCTGCTTAATTTATGTTTTTAAAAAAAAAGACATTTGGTATTAATTTGCCTTCTGAACCAATCTCAGCGTTTGGGAAAACGTCCATAATAAACAACGATGTGTTTGATATGGGCTTATGCTAACACTTTACAGCCAATTTTAGTGGCAACCCCAATGCCAAAGAGCTCTTCCCCCCATGAAAGAGAGGCCGCAATTTAATTCCATCACAGATTCCCAAAGTCATCCTCACATGTCCTCTTCGCCGCAAATGTAAACATGTCGCTGGCGCTCGGCACTGATTTCGTTTGAACCTGAACTCTATTTACTATACCTAAGGACAATTCGCACCAGCAAAGAGCCCTAATATTTGTATTCTAGAATAAATATTATGAATCCATCTCTCTCAGGGGAAGAAAATGTTTAGATAACCTGCCTTTCGCGTCGGAAAGCTATCTGCGCTTCCCAGCGCTGAGATGGTGCTGCGTATGAAAATGCAATGCCTTCTGGCCATAGTTAAAAGACATCCCTGTTTCTCTGCAAAGGATAGAAATGTATGGAAGCTGTAAATAAATGATGATTGCCAAAGATCAGAGGATTTTTTTACACAAGACCAAAGCAACATAAGCTTTTGCTTTGATACGAGCCTGTTAATAATTCAGGACAATGGTAATCATGGCGTCTCGAGAATCCTTAACAATTGAATTGCCCTTCAGGGGTATTAGTGGATGATTAACAATTGTTCTACGTCTTTACTAACCAACCTCTCTGGAGGTAACAGAAGGTACAGTGTATTATTTAAGAAGGAAGCAGAACATCTTTTTTGGATTAAGTAGGGCCTGTAAATCTTCACGTTGAGAATCGTGTTTTGCTGTCAGCGGCCATTTGCAAACAAATACATCAGATTTGCTTATACAGGAATTGGTGCTATATTATCTGAGAGCCATGGTTCATTCAGAGTTGTCAGTTCAGCATGGGGCCAAGTTTCCATATAATTTTAGCGATAACATTAGTGCAACTATAGGCCTCAGTAGAAAGGGGTCTATGCCCCTTATTTTTTGATGGATCAGCCCTTTAAGCATAGAACTATCCCTCTTTATAGGCTGCAAAAGCCTCTGCCTCTTTGGGAGGGCCAAAAGGGGTCCCAGGGTATATCCTAAGCTAACTGCCCAATATGAACTGTTGCAAAACGTCCATAAAGCACACTCTGGCAGAGCACCGAATAATGTGCTTCTGGAGCGCTGGCAGGAGGACCACCCTGCCTGCATCAATGGACCCAAAAGGATCCTCCAAGGCAGGTAAGATGGCAATGGAAGTGGGAAGGGAGCGAAATTTGGCAGGGAGGGGGATCCCAACATCTTCCCAGCCTGGTATCAAGAATGTTGAGTTGTCGCAAGGGTCAGCAGCAAGGTCAAGAGTGACTGTGAAGCCTTGATTGTCTGGCCTCTCAGATGAAGAGAAAGTAATTACAACATTTTGAAAAATTTTTCAAAATTAATTAATTTGAAATTAGTTTCCATTTCCTCAAAGGATAAGCATCTGAACATTTTCCAGGAAAAGCAGCCATCTAAGTTTCTGGCTGTTTAGCAATTCTTCAATGAGAGGAGACAAAGGGATGTAGACTTGGGAGATGTCAGATAGCAGCAGAAGCCTAGGCATGTTTACTCAGAAGTAAGTCTTATTTAATGTGTCTTACTCACGGGAAAGTGTGTATAGCAGTGGTTTTCACACATTTAGCACTGGGACCCACTTTTTAGAATGAGAATCTGTCAGGACCCACAAGAAGTGATGACCGGAAGTGACATCATCAAGCAGGAACATTTTAACAATCCTAGGCAGCAATCCTACCCACACTTACCCAGGTGTAAGTCCCTTTTACTATCATTGTTAAAAGAGTATGCATAGTAGCTTGTTAAAAGTACAGGTCTGTAATGTTTCCCCAAATGCAGTCACATACCATGGTAGCATCAAGTCTACTATATTAAATATGAAATATTGAAATCAATGGGGACCCACCTGAAATTGACTCATGTTCCACCTAGTGGGTCCTGACTCACAGTTTGAGAAACACTTGTGTATAGGATAGCAGCCCAAGAATGCTAATTGCTACATCCACTGAAGAAAAAAAAAGTATACTTGTGGATCCTTTTTACCTGTATGTTCAGAATCTATGGATTTGACCAAACCTGCACACAGCCTCTCTGGGTTTCAGAACAGCTTCAGATGCAATCAGAAAGCACTTCCATTCTCATCCAGAGGTCAGGTGAGGGCCCTGACCTGCAGATTCAGTTATCAGCAGGTTTTGGCATCAGTGTTCCCAGAACCCTCACGAATATCAGGGCTGAATGTATAGCAATATCGGGTTTGATCTTTAGATTTCCTGCATGGAAACGGAACTCTACCACTGAGCTGTGGCCTTTCCCATAGTTCATAGAGCACAGGTCCATCAATAACTATTTGCCATGATAGTGGTATAGAACCTCCTGATTCAGAGGCAATATGCCACTGAAGATATGTTTGGGGAACAACAATAATAGTGGGAAAGATTAGTGTCATCATTCAATGTTTGAGAACTTCCAGAAGCATTTGGTTGGCCAATGTCGGAACTAGGATGCTAGGCTAGAGAAACCATTGGTCAGATCTACCAGGGCTTTTCTTACGGGTTGGTGCATGGCAAGGAAACAAGTCTTTTTCTTGCTTTTGGTGTAGGTTGCTTTGGAAGTGTTCACATATTTCTGTGTTAATATATGTGCTTTTCAGATTAATTTACCTGAAGCGTTCTCACAATCATTAACAACTGATTAGCACCACCACCCCATCTTTTATTTCTCTTAGAAAAACAGTCTACCCTTTAATCATCCTGTCTGACTACCGAAGGCGTTTCTGAAGGTGCTATCTGACTACTGAAGGCACAATAGTGCCTTGTGAAGTCCCCCTGAGATGATTAATCTCCCAGTACAGTTGCAGTACAAAGATAGTTCTCTGCTCATGTGCAGTATTCTAGAAATCTAGAATGTGGTTTGCTCACACTGAAACTTGCTGAAGCACCAAGAGCACTTGGCTCCCCTCTCCCTAGCTGAGGAGAATAGATGACTCATAAAAGCGAGCACTTCCTTGCTTGGAGTATCCAGCTATGTGTTAACATGATCCTATGCTTGGTATTAGCTCTCCTCTTCTCAAGTCTAAAAAACCATCTTGAAAACAGCCTGATTCATCCTAAAATTGACATTATTATGAAGAAAATATGATGCAGGGATGTGCCAGAGCCACAGCGCGGAGACTCAAGTTGAGTCCCGAGTCTCTACCCTCCTTGACTTGACTCACCCTTCAGTCATAACATTGGCTGTTGTGACTTGTTCAGAACCATTTTTTGAGTAAATTTGACTCGAGTCCAAGTCTTTTTGAAAGCGATGAAAAAAGCAAGCAGACATAAAAAACAAAGTCACAAGCACACACAAAAGAGAGTCTTGAGTCTATTCTAGTCTCTTCATATTTAGGGTAAAGCCCTGAGTCCCGAGTCAGTGCCCAAGTTTTTGACATGCGTGACTCTGTACAAGTCTCAAAAAACACGTGTTTTTGCAGCTTGAGTCTGAGTCATTTGATTCTCAGCCCATGATATGGCCACATATTTAGAAGGCTTATTTTATAGCTGTTGGTCATAGAGATCTTTAAAGTCCTCAGGAGATATCTTCCAGTTTGCCACCAGAAGCAACCTTTTTCCCTTTCTGCTCTCAAATGCTGAAGACTATTAATCAACAACGGTTTGCAGAATGGTTCACAACAGGTTAATGGACGCTCTCTAATATTCTAGCAAGACCAATCTTCTTAACAGAGAAGGGTCAGTCTAGTAATTACATAGGTGGTCCAGCCAGGAGGAATTTTTTATCTTAGAATTCAAGACACACTAGGTTTGACTAATCACCCACAGTGTGTTTGCAATTAAAATAGCACTATGTTAACCCTGCCAATGTGAGGTATCAATATTTTATGTGTGGCTTGACAGTTCTAAGCGGAACATTTGTGGCACTTGATGGAGACTTAGAAAGAGAGAGTTTTGTGCTCTTCTTCAGAACCGTAAACAGGAAAAATACTACACAGGGAGAATTTTCAACAGAAATCTGATCTTCAGAATATTTTACGGTCTGACAAAAAAGGAGCATTTATTTTTTATTTTTAACAACATAAGTACTTCCTTCCTGGGATGTTTATAGCTTGTGCATTTTTTCCAGTTTAGGGTCAGGCAATAGGCCTCAGTCAAAGCCCATAATATTGCAACTTTGGCACACTTTTTTTTTTCATTTTGCACATTTTTATACTGCCCTTCCTCCAAAAGGCTCAGGATGATATACATTTCCCTTCCTTCCTTTTGTCTTCACAACAACCCTGTGAGGTGGGTTAGGCTGAGAGACAGTGACTGGCCCAAGGTCAACCAGGAAGTTTCATTCCTGAGCAGGGATTTGAATTGGGATCTTACACTAGAACCAATACACCATCCTGAATCTCTTATTTGGGAATAAGTCCCTTTGAATCCAGTGGGGCTTACTTCTTTGTAAATATGATTAGGATTGTTTTGTGAGTTAGGCTTGTGATTGATCAAGAGAGAGTTTTAAGCTAAGAGTCTAACCAGAGCCAATAAATGACTCCAAGCCCCCAGGGCTGTGATGTCATGTGATGTTGTGATCAGGGTGACCAGACATCCTCTTTTTCCAGAACATGTCCTCTTTTTTAGTCTTGTGTCCTGGAAAAGAACTTTGGACATAATAATAATAACTATTTATATACCGCTTTTTAACAAAAAGTTCCCAAAGTGGTTTACAGAAAAAAAAAATCAAATAACTAATGGCTCCCTGTCCCAAAAGGGCTCACAATCTAAATCTAAATGTCTTCCTTTTCCCTGTGAGAAGGCCCCTGAAGGCAGCACATTGCCTTCTTGTAATTAATATTATATGTAATAAGTTATATGTAATATAGTTTTAAATTTAATAATAAGTAATATCGTGTTTAAATTAACCGCATGAAATCAATATACAAGTGTTTTTAGCTTTTATTTTGTCATGTCCTACATTTCAGGGTGCCTTGTCTTCTTTTGTGGTTATGACATCTGGTCACCCTGGTTGTGATGTCATTTCCGGATTCTATCCCAGAGGAGGGGGCTCTCATGAAAGCCTATGTGAATGCAGTACTGATTGATGTACTGTATCTGTCCAACCCTATCAGCACAGCTGTCTGTAACTTGAATGTCCAAAACTTGGGGAGCCATTGTATGTTAAGGGGTGAACTATAGAATATCTAATAGAAAATCTATTCTGGAAGATTTTGGTGCTACCACTTTAAAAAAAACACAAAAACAGCTGCACTTGTTGCAATTCCCTTTTCTACACAATCCTTAAAGGTCCAGGAGCCCTAATAGTGAAAGAATGGCCACCCCAATATACAACAATAACATTTTGCTTGTGCACCACCCAATGAACACTTGAGACAACAGATATGGGAGAATGGGTCACTTTATTAGCCAAAGTTACAGAAAGTAGAGAAGGAGACATTGAGACCTGCAGCTCTTATGGTACATCACCATGTGGGGAGGTACGGTGGATTGTGCTGTTCCTTTACATGGAACAATTTGTTTTAGGTGCCCTAGAACAGCAATTTCCAACCTTTTTCATCTTACAGCACACTGACAAGATGCTAAAACTGACAAGGCACACCATCCATTTTTTTTACAATTGCCGAGGCACACCATGCTGCTGGTGGAGGACTCACATTCCTTCAATGGCCCTACCAATAACTGTTACCCTGCACATGCCCGATCTCATCTGATCTCAGAAGCTAAGCAGGGTCAGGCCTGGTTAGTACTTGGATGGGAGACTACCTGGGAATACCGGGTGCTGTTGGCTTATACCATAGTCTTTCGAGACTGAAGGTTGCCAACCACAACCAACCTACCAATAAATAACCTTCTCCCAAACTCCTGTAACATATCCGTGGACCACTTGCAGCATACCAAAATGCCACGACACAGGGATTGAAAATTGCTGCTCTAGAAGATATCCTCATGATCAATACCCAAAAAATATTAGTAACCAACATCCATGTCAATAGACAGGTACATGGGCAGTTTCATTTACTTGGTTGTGTGAATACAAAGTTTCAGAAAGTGACCAACCACTGTGTGCTAAAAAGAAATAGATTTTCTTGTGGGATTAGACATTCAAAAGAATAGGAGACAAAAGGTTTGACCCTCCATCTGATCTGGAAAACTATTAAGATAGGCAAGTCTAGCCTCTTGTACTCTTCACCAGACTGTCCTTTGAGAGCTCCGGTTAAGGAGAAATGGTATTGCCCTACCGTCTGTGCTGTGCTTGATTCCACTTCACTAAAATAAGGAGATCTTAAGATGTACTGATGGTTAAAGGCATAATTGAAAAATCATGAACCCGGCCTGTGAAAATCACATTTATAGAATTTTCCATTATCTTAGGAGTTGATGTATTTTTGTAAGCTAGATTTAAATGGGAGAGTTCATAATTCAGTTCATTTTTTTCTTTAATATGATGGTTTTGCTAGCTGCAAAATTTACAGGCTATTTAGAAGACCTTGAACTGGTAGAGCCTATTCACTGTGCGAGCCAGCAGTGCAGTTCGGCATTTATAATGGAAGGCAAATAGAAAGAGAGAGCATTTCATCTTGCCTATAGAGGGTCTAAGGAGACCTTTTCAATAGTAATGTATGGGGAATAGCTACCAGAATTAGGGCTGGCCAGGAGCATTTTGGCACCTTTTGTGGAGTATTAAAAATATACACTTTGTTGGCATCCTTCAGTCTCGGAAGACTATGGTATCGCGCTCTGAATAGTGGTTCTGGAACAGAGTGTCCTCTCCAGTGCGCGAAGCCTGGGTAAAGTAGATATGGAGGATAGACTGTTACCCATGCAGCAAATCCCCCCTCTCCACGTCGCTGAAATGGTCCAATGGAAAGGCAGAAGCCAATACGTTTGGTTCCGGCAGCGTTGAAGGAGTTGCCAGAACGTAACTGTGTTCAGGCATGAACTGCCTCAGGGACTCCAGCTCTGGATTTTGCCTTGAGGTTGACTCCTGAAGCCTTTTCCATAACTGGATGTAGCCACAAGGCAGTGGAGGTTTGGGATCAGAGTTTTCCTTCTCTCAGATGAGCTGCCTTCCCAGGCTATCGAGTCCCATCCACCCGGTGGCTGTTTAGTCGCCTCTTACGACAAGTACAGCCAAACTGAGGGCCTATTCTTATCCCCCAGGGGTTAAAAAAAATACATATACATATAAATATCTCACAATATCTGAGGATTGTGTCCAGAGAACAGCTTCCTCCAAAGATGGTAGCATTAAACAAAAAGAGTAAGAGAATGTTTGACATTCCCAGTAAGGATACAGAACACAATAAATGGGATTCCATAAGGCCACAACATTATTAAGTCAAAGATCTGCAGTGGTATAACCTACTCTATTACTCAACCTTTCTCCCTCCCATGCAGGTTATCATGCTAAGGAGAAAGCTAGAATACTTAATTCTGCCATCAGTGCAATCCCACCCTAGCATCAAATCAATGAAAGTATGATGCAGTGACGTAGCTGAGGCGGGTGTGGGGGGGTACATGACCCCCCCCCCAGCAGCAGAGTGGCAGTTTTCCACTCTCTCTGCTAAGAGGGGTGACTGTACTCACGTCAGGTGCATAGCAAGTGCCACAAAATTGGTACTCCTATCCGACTTTGACTCCGTACAGCTTCAAAGGTAAGGGCTGAATATGTGAAGGGGAGGGGGTGACAGTGCAGGTGCAGGGGGATGCAACCCTCCTCCACAATGTCACCTGGCCCCAGGTGCCACCAGGGCCTGGCAATGCTATTGGTCTGATCCCTGCTTATCACAGCCATCTTGTTCCCAAAACCCATTTGTGATGCTGTGGCGGTCACATTGATGTGAAATGAGTGCAAAGCAAAGTCCCCCAGTTGATAGGCCAATGGTGGAAATAACATAATAAGAGTATATAATATACATAAAGGTCACACCCCCACCCCGAGAAAGGACACAATTGCTCCTGAAGAGAATTTCACTGGTACTAAAAGCACAAAGCCCTTTGTAGCGAGAACTGCAAAAGCAGAGCAAACTCAGCCACTGAACAGAATCCATGAGTTTCAAGGGCAGAGTCCATCCTTGCTGCTGCTACCAGAGGGAATAGTATCCAGTGTGCACCACTGTTGCTGGATCCACCCCCTCCTGCAGCCTCCCTGCCCAGTTTTGCCCCCTCCCTGCCCCGTTCCTTCTCCCCGCCCCCTCCCCACCTCCCCCCATTCTCTACTGCAACTAAGCTGTCACTGAAACAATTGCACATTCTTTTCCTGCTTATTTCTGCCTCCATTTCCCTTTCTCTGTTGTTTCCCTTGTGTCCGTTTCTGCACTGTAACTCCCTCAGGGCAGGGACCTGTCTGCCTATTCTTTGCTATGCATGTAGATGATGTGATATTATCATCATCATCATTGTTTGATAAAGAAAGTGAATTGACTTAAAATTTACTTCTCCCAAGTGTTGAAGGATATGATGTATCCTATTTGAAAGCAAGTCAAACAATTCTTACAAGGGGAAACAGCAGGTAGACGGCTAGATGCCTGGTGTAGGCTTTCAATTTTATTTGCTAAATATACTTGGGCAACCAAGCTCCTTTAGCCACTGCCAGGCAGGGGAGAAAACATGTGCAAGCCTGGAGCTAAAAAATTCAGTGTGGGACTGTTGATGAGCTGATCACACTTGAAAGTGCCTGATGAATTAGGCATTGAGATCAGCATGATGAGCTGGGCTTATTAGCCTGAGTTCCCTCCCCAATGTAGATCTATGCATTCTTCAACTTACATGTCACCCAAAGGGTAAAGGAGGCTTCTGGGGCCCAGCCAAGCTTCTTTGCCAAGTCAACTGTGATGCCTGCAACAGAGCTGAGGTCTGTTTCCTCTGTGACCTTTCACTGTGTGGCAAGTAGCAGATTAGCACAGATGAAAAGCACTTGCTGTCTTTTCAACCTCGTGGCTTCATCCGAAGTGGTACAATGCCGTGAAGTTGGGAACAAGCGGTCCAGAAGTACAGACAGGAAACACCCAGATCTAGAGAGAAAGCACAAGTTAAGAGTAATGGATTTGCACATGCCCTACCTGAACAGGTGTGTGCTAAATCATAGTACTTAGCATCTGTATAATGCTTTCTGAGTTGCAAAACACCTTATGTGTGTGATCTGGATCACATTCTTACAACAGGCCTCCCTGCCAGTTCTGGAGGCTGGGAGGAGTGTTTTGGAGGCTGGCAGGGTGGAACGGGGTTGGATCAGGCCTGGCAGGGGTGGAATCAGCGGAGGCCTCCTCTGCCATATCCTGAGCCTCGTCTCAGGCTTCCTGGCATTACTCTAGGCTGCTCAGACTTCCGCCAGCTAAATAGCTGGTGGAGATCTGAGTAGTCCCATAGGCATTACTCAGGGTAAAGGGAAAAATATCACCTTACCCCCAAAAGACCTCCAGCCAGGTCCCAACTAGTGCTGGATACAGCAGAGGCCATGCAGCCCTGCTGCACCTGCACTAGTTAGGATTGGTCTACCCATCCCTTAGCTACTGTGCAACACCCACAGTTATAGACCCATGCAAAAATCAGTCTCTGGTGAACTTGTTGAATGATTACTTTCCTATTTACTAAGTATGAATCACATTTATGGCTGCTGCCACCTAAACCCACCCCTTCCTGGACATGATCTGTCCATCACCTACCCCTGTTGTCATCCTGTTCCACCCTCCCCAAACCTCTCCCACCATCTTACCTGATTCAGTGGGTGATCCGTTGATGCCAGCAGCAAGACTCCAGTCTTCCTGCCAGTGTTCCCTGCAGCATGCTGCGTAGGGCGCTGCCAGACCACATTTACAACTTGTGCTGATTACTTTACAGCAGTCAGCACCGGCAGAAGAGGTGCAACAAAGATGTCTGGAGCAGGTCGGCTTGGGCTGTGAAATTCTCCACCATCACTTGCTTTGATGTGAATTTAAAATACCACTTCAGTAAATACATTCTTCGATCTGTGTGTGTTTCTTATCACTGTGACAGAATTTACACACATCTTAGACTTGTTTCCAAAAACTATGAAAAATTATTACAAAGTATTGAACAAATCCATTTGCTATTATAGTTACATCCGGATATTTTTTTTCCTCTTAAGATTTATTTTCAGAGCTGTGCTTTCTATGGCCATGTGGGATAAGGCTTCTTCTCTTTTATTTGACAGTGGCTTATATTGTGCTCAGAACTGAGAGAAATACATAAAATATTAAGATCAGAGTTTACTTCTGAGTTTTCAGAAATGTTACTTCTATTAGATGTGGCTCACTTTTGTGCAGGCGTGAAAAAATTGCTCACAATAGCTGCTTTGCTATATTACATTGAAGGGCAATTCTTCTGGTGGGCCACTGTGAGATACAGGAAGCTGGACTAGATGGACCTATGGCCTGTTCCAGCAGGGCTGTTCTTATGAGATCACATGTTCTGAGCCCTTTCACCTTGAATAGCCTTGAACATTGGTGCCAATGGAAGCTTTCTTCCCGGACTTAGTAGCCCCTTCTTTGCAGGATGGCAGGATTTTTGTTGGAACTGTAGCACGAGAAGAAAGGCTTGAATCTCCTTCCCAAAATGTGCCACAGTTGCAACACTGACCTCCTTACTCGTGGCTGCAATTTGTATTGAAAAATTCACATCCAAGGGTAAACAATGCTGTTAAAAATGCATGTACTGTACCCAAGGTAGCCCCAAGTAAAGCTGAATAGTTTTTTAATGTTCCAAGTAGCTTTATAACAGTAATATGACTGATTATGCAAGAGTACAGGGCCACCCTCATTACAGCTTTCCTGAAGTCCAAATAGGGACTTCCAGTTGTCAAAGCTGATAAGGAAACCTGCAGATAATGAAATCCATGGGTTTTGAGACCCTGCAATCATCTGGAGGTGTGGGAAACTGTGCTCGCCTATGGAGGATGTTCTGATGGTTCTGGGAGACCTTAGATCAGTGATTTTCAACCTTTTTCATCTCATGGCACACTGACAAGGTATTAAAATGGTCAAGGCACACCATCGGTTTTTTGACAATTGACAAGGCACACCATGCTGCTGGTGGGGGGCTGTCAACCGGGCACAGCCCAAGCACCAGGGGCCTCCTCAGGAGCAAGGGTTTCCTTAAGAGCAGGGGAGCTGAATAAGTCCGGCCAGGATCCAGCCCCCCTACAAGGAGTAGGGCCAAGGGTCACATGGCTGGAAGGGGTGGAGTAGGGAGAGCCAACTGCTCATAAGGAGCTCAGCAGCTATGGGAAGGGGTCGCTCCTTTCTGCGCTCTGGCTTTGGAAGGAGGGTGAGGGGAAAATAACCCCAGTACTTGCCCTAGACCTGTAGCTGGCCTCGATTGGCTTGGAAAGGCCCCAAATTGGGGTAATCCTGGGGGAAGAGCTGGCCCCAAAGAGGCTAAAGACCCCAGATGTTGGGCCTGTGAAGGCCGTCTTGGAGAATCTCCTGCCAGGCTCCTGACAACCTGTGGGAAGCCTGGAGAACCCAAGGGGAATGGCAACCAGCATCCTGGGCCAGCGAGGCTTGCCACCTGGAGCAAACAGCCATGGCGCTGGCCAAGGCAGCATATCAGAATGGAGGGGCAGAGACCCTGAAGGCTTGTCACTACCTTGCGAGATGCCTCCATCCGACAACATTTATCTGAGGACAGTGGTCCTCCAGCCCTGGACCCCACAACCAGAACAAGCGGCAAAGGGGAGGGAGCTCTGATTATTCCGGCTTACAGAGACTAAGGCACTACTCATGCTAAAGACTAATAGCCGGGGTCTTGTGAAGCAACAAGATCCTGATGAGGATCAATTGCTGATCAATTAAATGCATGTCTGGAGGGCTCCATTAAGGCTGCAGTCCTAAGCATACACAGGAAGTATGTCCTAAGCATACATATGGAAGTATGACAATGTATTCCATGACATTCGTGGGACTTGTTTCTGAAGAAAGTGTGGCTCAGATTGTGCTGTTAAAGTAGCAGAGCAGCAAGCTGCGGGGAAGCTCCCCATTGTACATAGTTAAGTCAGAGGGACCCTGGATTCTCTTGGTTAGGCGCCAGGATGTCACTGAGCTGGGGAAGGTTCAGAAGAGGGTAGCTGAAATGATGGAGGGGGGTTTCATTTGGAAGGTGTCAGACTCTTTATCCGTGTAGAAACAAGGTGATGCTGTAGTAACCTTAGCTGCCTGGTAAAGTACCATTGTACTCGCTGTGTGATGATTACATCTCATCCCTGCCAGGGATGATTCACACATTACCCTTCTAATTAGAAATGAATGTATTTGAGTTTTCTTGCACTTGTTTTGTAATCCCAAATCAGATTCCAATCAGACGAGATCTGGTTCACAATTAGTGTGACCTGAGGCATAGTAATTCCAAAATCAGATCATTGGGGGTCCAGCTTCATCAAGCAGTAACTCTTCAGGATTCCAGAAGGGAATTTCCAGTTGCCAGAGCTGAAACTTGGATACAAAGCATGTGCTGTACCATTGAGCTACAGTCCTTTCCTCTAAGGCTGCAGTCCTATCCACATTTTCCTGGAAGCTCCATTGATTCTGATGGGACTTACTTCTGAGTAGACAGGCCTCGGATTGGGAAGTAGGAGACCTACCAGATTGACTTACCAAGGAACTCCCATGCCCTTTCCTGTGCAGTAGAACTTAACCATGGCAACTACTGAGTATGTTACTGGAAACCTAGACTGTCTTTGTGGGAGGCTCATCAGCCTGTACTTAGGCTACAATCCTAACTACACTTTCCTGAGAGTAAGCCCCATTGAACAAAATAGGACTTACTTCTGAGTAGACCTGGTTAGGATTGTGCCCTTCATGGAGTCCTTGGGAACAACAGGGCTTGTTGTATTTCTGGAAGTTCATAGAACCATTGAGTTGGAAGGTGCCCACAAGGTTATCTAGTCCAACCCCCTGTCTGTAGCAGGAAATCCTCCTAGAGCATCTCCTGCAAGCAGAGGATGGATCCTCTGCTTGAAGGTCTCCAGTGAGGGACTTCACCTCCTCCCTCTGCAATCTGTTCCACTGCTAAACTGCCCTGACTGTCAAGAACTTCTTCTTGATGTCCAGCCGGAATCTCTTCTCTTTCAATTTGTACTTGTTGGATCTAGTTCTACTTTCAGTGGCAGTTGAAAACAAATTTTTCCCTTCTTCCATACGACAGCCCTTCAGGTATTTGAAAAGTGCAATCACACATTCCCTCTCAGTCTTCTCTTCTCCAGACCTTTTCTCATTGCAACTGTTACCCTGCACATGCCTGATCTTGTCTGATCTCGGAAGCTAAGCAGGGTCAGGCCTGGTTAGTACTTGGATGGGAGACCGCCTGGGAATACCGGGTGCTGTAGGCTTATACCATAGTCTTTCGAGACTGAAGGTTGCCAACCAACTTCTCATAGGGCTTGTTCTCCAGCCCTCTGATCATCCTTGCCATGCTTCTCTGAACCCGCTCCAGTTTGCATCTTTCTTAATGTGAGGAGCCCAGAACTGGACACAGTACACCAGGTAAGTTGTTGATCTATGCATAGCAGCACCTGTATCACAAGTGAGGGGAGAGCAGCTGCTGAAAGTGAGCAAGTGTTTGTTATTTGAAGAAACCAAGGTGATGCTCCTGCTACCCAAAATAAGACACTGTAAGTCAATTTGTGGCTACTCAGCTTCCACATCCTTGCCCAGAAGTTTGGGACAATCTCTGGTAAGCAAAGCTCTAATTTCTTCTAGTCCTGCAGCACAATCCTGCGTCTGTTAAGTCAGAAATAAATCCCAGTATGCTCAATGAAGCCTACTTTCAGGTAAGTGTGTATAGGACTGCAGCCCTAGGCACTGAAATGTCACATAGAGTGAAATCCACAGTCAATTTGAGATTGCCTTCCTGATTCTTTCCATTTTTAGGGAAGCCAAATTAATTCCTATAAGGAAAGTTAAATTTATCGGGGGGAGGGGAGGGGGGTTTGTGCACATTCCTAGAGTTGGCACTGGAATTTCACACCAAGGGAAATTCAGAGCTAATTTCAGGGCTCCCTCCAAGGAGAAAAAGCTGGGAATTTTGGAGAAAAAATACTGGGAAAACAATGCTGTATAACAATGCTGTATAAGGTCAGTTAAATTTTGGATGGGGGGCAGGTGGTTTCTGCGCATCTCCTCTGATCTGAAGGTGAAGCCAGTAGCAAATCAGTCTCCTGTAGTTCAGGTTTAGTGATAGAAGATCTGCTGTGGGGTCTGTATAAGGTCCCGAATGGAACTGCTTGCATGTCAAGTACAAGAGCTTGGAGTGATCTCTTGCTGAAGTCATAGACAACTATTGTAAATGGGCAGCCCAATCCCAAAGATGGTGCCGCTGTCGGGTGCAGTGGTGCCAAAGCAGCTGTTGATGCATCCTACAGCACTGTGGCAGCCACCAGAGCTCTCCTCAGGGGAAGGGAACTTCCCCCAGGGAAAGCCCCATGTCCCGTAATGGGGCTTCTCAGCTCTGTGCCAGCTATTTTGCTGGTACGGATCTGAGAGTTGCTGCATTGGGCCAGAAGGCCCTACATGGAGTTCAGAATCTGGTGGAGCAGAGCTCTGCTGGCCTCACCCCCTCCCACCCTGGTTTGTCCCCCCCCATCCCACCCTTCCCCACCCTGGAATGCCTCTCCCCTGCCCCCAAAGCCCTCACCACTGCCCAGAGCTCTTATCCAGCTCCAGGCAGCATCTGGCCAGCACTGGGCTCAGAGTCGAGTGGTGCTGGGCCAATGCTAGCACTGACTTAGTGCAGGGTATTACAGCATGTTTGTTGGCACTGACCCAGCTCAGGACTGGGCTCTGACTTGTCTTAGAAGTTGACCAGTTTTGATATGGTGCAAAGCAGTTCTCTTGATATGATTTATATTAAACCTCCATCTGAGAGCTAGTGTGGTGTAGTGGTTTGTGGCTGGACTAGGTGCTGTGAGATCAAGGATCACGTTTCCATCAAGTTGTAAAATTCACTGGATGACCTTGAGTAGTCACCCTAACCTACAGGGTCCTTGTGAGGATAAGTTGGGGGGGGATGAAGAGCAGTGTGCACTACCTCGATCTCCTAGGAGAAAGCGTCAGGGAACAAATGGGATCAGGGCTGGCCCAAGACTTCCTGAGGTGGCTTGCCAAATGCTGCCACCCTTGCCTGATAATGTGGCAGCCTCTGCTCCTCCCACTCGCCAATTTAGCTCAGAACTCTCTTTCCTGCCATATTTCCTCTTCCTCTCTGCCCCCTCTTCTTTTTCCAATCCAGGTAGTGGAAGAAGAAGAAGCAGTGGGGGCAAGTAGATGAACAGAGAAGAGTGCCTCCCATCAATCTACTGCCTTATGCAACAGCTTCTGTTGGCCTCATGGATGGGCCAGCCCTGAATGCAGCTAATAATATCTGAAACTTTTCACCATGTGCTTCCTAACTATCAAAGGTCAACTAAGGAATACAAAGCTTATTGGCACATGAAAAGCCCCTCTTGACGATATTTCGAATCCTGAAAGAAAAATAAAATAACATTAGGACCTGAATAAATTATTTTGTTTTGTATCTAAGGGAGGCATATTTCATTAAAATAAAGTCCATCTACCTTCACACACAAGCCTGAGCTTACAGAAGTGATTTTAGAAAGATACTAAAGATTATCATAGTATTATTCTGAGTTATCTTATAATTCATAGGTGTTAGGCATGAGCCTTCTTTCTAACTTTGAAGTCTTCCCAAGAAGGTATATCTGTATTGATACCTGATCATAGGTTGGCTGCCTACACTGTCAATCCTCAACCAACCCTCCTATTTATTACTTACAGGTTTAATGTTTATATAAAGGTTGTATTTTTCTGCCTTACACTGGGATAAATCAAAGGTACTGTTATAAAACATATGGCAATGTCTCTCAAACTGTGGGTCGGGACCAACCAGGTGGGTCATAAGCAATTTTCAGGTGGGTCCCCATTCACTTCAATGTGTATTTTATTTTTAATATATTAGACTTGATGTTACCATGGTACGTTACTGTGTTTGGGAAATGTGACAGAACTGTCCTATATGCTTTTAACAATGAGATTCAATGGGGCTTACTCCTGGGTAAGTGTGGATTGGATTGCAGCCTTTGGGATGT
The DNA here is from genome assembly GCF_035046505.1 of Tiliqua scincoides. Lineage (NCBI taxonomy): Eukaryota > Metazoa > Chordata > Lepidosauria > Squamata > Scincidae > Tiliqua > Tiliqua scincoides. Next base: position 31,688,285 of record NC_089825.1, read on the forward strand.
TTGGGGAGATTTTTAAAAAACAGATCAGCAACTGCTTGGGAGAAGTAGGAGGATTTATTTATTTATTTTTCTTTAAATAAATTTTTAAACATATACTTATTGTAAACTTTTAATTTACTTGATTAATTTGATTTGATTTTGTCCTATGGGGTGTTAACAGTTTTCCTGCTAGTTGATGTCACTTCCAGCCATGACGTCACTTCCAGATTAATGACATCATTTCAGGTGGGTCCTGACAGATTGTCATTCTCAGAAGTGGGTCCTGGTACAAAAAGTTTGAGAACCACTGGCCTATGGAGTTATTTAAAAATATTAAAATCTTTTAGATCAATTATGATTAAATACCTACTGAAGTATTATCTACCCTGCTCTTAAAGGTAACCAGCCAGCCTGGGTGGCTCAGAGCCATAACCAGAGGCCACACCTCCTCCCTAAAGAAACACTCAGTGGAGTGCCAGCATTAGCCCGTCCTTGCCTGTAGGGCAAGACAAGAACACCCCCCACCCCTAAAACATATGGCAGCAGGCGACATCGCTGTAGAGGAACCATTCTAAAAAAATGGCTTCTGGTAGCTTCTGCTTGATTGTACATTGTCCCCTTCTCCATTTTTCTCCTTTTGTTTTTTCAGTCTCTTTCCCCCATTATTCAGTGGCGCGCTTGTGAGTCAGACTGTGTTTGTTCTAATATTTTACCGGGTGCATCATTATTTTTAGGGACTTTAGAAACCAGAAACATTATTACGACTAAATAAGTCTGTTTAATAATGTCCTAGATTTAACACCACAATCAGAGGTGGTATGCTCATGGGTTAGCACTTGGCACATATTTAAAAGCGTGAGTAACCATTGGAGAACAACGGGGAAATGCCTCCTGAGGGCTGTGCTTGCCAGCCAAAATAGATTATACAAACTCACTCTACGTGGCTTGGAAGTATCGTGATTTGACAGAGCCACTTCTTGCCGAGCTGCTTTCAGATTACTTGAAAGCCCTTTGCTGTCTAATATCTGAAACAGACAATGCCTGCTTCTTTTCAGCTGTGGATATCTGTTAAAATTGGTTCAGTACCTTCTTTTGTGTTTTGTGGAAAGATTGCCTGCCATTATCAGGGGACTCACCAGGTCTCTTATTTGCAGAGTTCAACCAATTCAAAAATGGCAGGAGACTTCTTCATGCCTCAAGTTTTGTTGTACATTATCTACCTGCAGTTATTATATTTCCCGTACGCTATTGTGTAGTTATTTAAGATTTTCTTACTTCTCTTAACACAGCTAGAGTGGTTGGCAACAGAGTTCACTGAAACTCTGGTAAGCTCACGAGGTAAGTTCACGAGGTAAGCTTATGCCAAGAATTAAACACTCCACAAAGATGTGTGGGGCACAATCCAGCCTGTCCTCCAAGTCTCATTGATGGGGGTGTTTGAAAACAAAGTTATTTATCTGAGGACACAATCCTAACCAATTTTCCAGCACCGAGGTAAGAGTAGTGCCACTCCAAGGTAAGGAAATAAACATTGCCTTACCTTGAGAAGGCCTCTGTGACTGCCCCCCAACTGCAGGATGCAGCATATGCCCCACAGGCACATCTATGCCAGTGCTAGAAAGTAGTAAGCTCATTGTGTTCAGTAAACCTTGGGCTATAATCCTATCTTACTCACTGGAAACAAACACCTCTATTTATTGAAGGTCTAATCCAATACCTCCTGGCACTTAGACCACCAAATGTTGCCACCTCCCTTGGTTGGTGACATGCCAATTGTCACCATTACTCTTTATCCAGACACCCTTCAAATAAACATGCGAGACAAAGACTTGGGCTGAATGGGGTACTTAGTTTTGACTTTAACAATGAAAACTGCAGCAGGGTAGCTAACGAAAACCCCGAAGGTGAGTGGGCCACTAGATGGGGGAAACAGTACTAGCCATTTCCCTCCCCCAGACATAAATGGGCAAACCATCTGATTCAAGGCAGCACTTGGTCTTAGGCCAGGTGAGCCTATCACGGCCAAACCTGTAGGGTTGAGGCAGCTGGAAAGTGCAAGATCCAAAGGCCAATCCTGAGGCACTTTGCACATTCCTACTTGGGGGTTTGTCAACGAGCCTCACTGACCTGAACAAGCATCGTCTGAGTGGTACAGGGTCACCTCCAGACCTTGTCAATCTCAGAGTGGACACAGAAATATTCACTTCTGCTTACCAGGCCTGCCCAACTCCTATTGAAAGTGACCAATTAAAATACAAAACCTAACAAATTCCATCCAACCAAAGAGTCTGGGGTAGGTGAAAAAAACCCACCAGCCAAGAGCCAATCAAGTTGAATAGACTTGTCCTCCATGAAGCTACCTAGAAGTATCGCTCAGTTCTGATGCTTTGGGAGCCACGAACACTTCCAGCCTGGTTCCCTCCCCTCCTTTGCTGACTCATCAGGAGAGGATGCCTGGAAGACTCCAGCAGCTGCATTCTTGCTTATATCTTTATGAGCGATTCTCAATAAATTCACTTTGTTAGTCGTGCATTATGTCAACTGGGTGTGTGTGTGTGTGTTTAATAAAACACTTCCTTGGGCCTCCTCGTCGATGACAGCTTCTTGACAACCCCTAATGTGGTTTTCTTATTATCCAGCAGTTGTGTTTACAGCCAAAAAAAGAAAAGTATGTTTTTGTTGATCTCTCCGACAATCTCTTTTCTCAATGAGCAAAGTCATTTGGAACCCAAGCGGACCCCGACGTGACCGAGACAAAAGCCTGAGCTCAGAGGCCTTGCCCCAAGCCGCAGTAGTAGCAAGAGCAGCAGAAACAGTGTTATGAATAGCATTTAACTTGAATTTGTAGCAAACTGCTGCTTTTATCATAAACAATTGCCAGATGGTATAACATTATCTTTCCTCTCCCCCCCCCCCCTTTCACAAAAGCAGCATTAATTGCAGAGCAGCCCAGGGCTCCACTCTGCTCATCAGTGTGATAACACTTCATGACCCTGATTAGCCGTCAGTCTACTCAATTAAAAAGATCATTTAGACATTCACCCAATCATTTGCCTATCGAGCCACCTGGGCCTCAACCAGGGGCTCCATTTTTAACATTCTCGTGCCCTCTCGCATCTCGCCTCGCTTCTTTACATATCTCCAAAAGACGTAATTGAATTAAATAAAGCGTCTCAGGGGCAGCTGCAACATCTGCTGTTTGTGGTATGTCAAGCCTTCAGCATTAAAAACAGTTACATATGCTCCAAATTAGCAGGTCGCAGAGATGAAACAGGCGATGATAGTGTTTTTGTGCCAGCATGAGGAGCAGCTCACAGCTGTGTGCAATTTACAATTAAAGGCTTTATCAGAGCTCAATTGTACTAGTGAATCAAGTGGTGAGAGGTCAGTTAGTGAATTAGACCAATTAGAGCTTGTACAGTTAAATTATCTGTCTTATTACCTACCGATAAAGAGCCATGTCAGAGGATGAAGCTGGATGTATTTTACTAAGTGATACTAGAAATTCTCCCCCAGCACTCTCTGCCCCCCCCTTTTGGGGGGCTGTAATGGAACTCTATAGATTGGTTATCACAGCCACAAAGAAATGACAGGTGACTTTGCCTTGAAACAGACACACGCAGAACTTCCCTCGTAGGCAAGGTTCAAGCAGCTTGTGCAAAATTGGCTGGGTGATGATGAGGAGGCGCGATTTGAAAAGTGGGCAGAATGCCAAGAGGTATTTATCTGCTCCGCAAAGTACAAACTCCGAAAGTTAACTGCGAGAAAATGTTATGCTTCTAAGACATTTTTAATTACTAGGAATTGCCCGTTGCACATCTCTCTCTCCCTGAGCAGGAGGAGGAGGAGGTGGTAGAAATGAAGGAAGAAGGCAACAGAGAGACTTCAACACAGCGATTGCTGGTTCTAAAACGCATGATAAGAGAAAGCAACCAACGTGCTTCTTCTGGAAGATTCTTGAGTTATAATGAAAAAAACTGAGGGGAAAAAAGCAGTGTTTCAGGAGGAGAAAGGATGGGCAGCCCAATCCTGAGCTGCCCAACATGCAGCTGCCGCCGCCTCCTCAAGAGAAGGGGATTTCCATTCCCTTCCCCCTGGTAAAGCAAGTAGCCACACAATGGAGCAACTCAATTCTATGATGACGCAAGGGTCGGTGTAGAATTTAGAGCCTCCATGTTGGGCGGATGGCCTGACACAGAGGCTCAGGAACTGGTCGAGCAAAGTTCCACTGGTCCTGTCTCCCTCCCGCCCCATTCGCTCCCCCCGATATGCCTCCTCCCCGCCCTCTCCCCACCCTTTCTCCACCTTCCCAGAACGCTTCCTCCCCACCTCCCCCCCTACCTCTCCACTGCCCAGCGGTCCATGTGACCACTGAGTGGTGGAGACCCAGTTCTCCACCAGCACTAACCCAGTGCCAGCCAGCGCTAGACTAGCACCGGTGCTCCACCAGCACTAGGGCCCACAAACATGTCTTATGGCACGTTTGCAACGGTGCACGCCACTGGTGAGCCAGTGTGCACGGAATAGGATTGGGCCCTCAACCTGTTATTAACACAAGTAGGGGTTTAGAATGGTCCGTAACCACAACTGCAGTAGCATCTGCAAACTGATCAGAAAAAGTAAGAAAAACAATCATCTTGTTGTTCGACTGTTACCTTGTCTATACCTCTGCTGGCTAGATATTTCTTAAGACTTCTGGGGATTGTACCAAGTGCACCAATGACAATAGGGGTAGTTGTGTTTTTTTCCCCCTTAAAGGCACTGTTTTTTTATTTTCAGGTCTTTTTTTTTTTTGAAATCTTTGCTAGTGGTTTCTCTTTGATTCAATGATTTCCTAGAATGGCCACATCAATAAGCACTACTTGTTTCTTCAGAACCACAGTTATTTGTAGTATGTTGTGTTCCAATTCTTTATCTACCTGGATTACTACTACTAGTAGTAGTTTTATGTTATTTATGGGCAGGAGGTCTGGTCTAGAGGGTAGAGCCTCCATTTGCCTGAAGATTAACATCCACAAGGTCGCCAGTTCGAGGCCACCGGCACCGTGCGACCTTGAAGCAGCTGGCAAGCTGCAGCTGAGCTGTTCCATCTGCTCGGAGCGTGGGAGGATGGAGGCCAGAATGTTAAACCAGATCGGAGTGTAACAGCTTGAATGTGGTGGTTCTTGAAAGAGAGAACCTTCTTTCAATTTGTAAAAATCCCTGCGTGGATTTAATAAGCCTGCCTGTGTAAACCGCCTTGAATAAAGTCTTGAATAAAGACCAAGAAAGGCGGTATATAAATACTGTATATTATTATTATTATTATTTATGTTACTGTATACTGTAATACATAACTAGTATTATGTTACTGAAGAATTATGTTACTACTACTACTACTACTACTACTACTACTACTACTACTAGCAGTAGTAACATAATACTTTGGTAACATAATAGCCTATTTCCCTATAGTGGAATGGGAGGTAGACTTTCTGTAGCCATGGAAGATAGTCTTCTGGAAGCAGCATAGTTGCCATTCATGTCATTTTCTTTCCTGTTAAATGGAACAAGCTGAGCACCACAGCGCTAACTTTGCATGATTAGAGAATGCACAGCCAGCAATAATGGGGGGGGGGGGAAATCAAATGCACATGTCAAAAATGGTGGAGCAGGACAGGGTAACTTTACTGCTTTTCTGAATCCTTCGCAGGCCCTGATCAGCACTGACAGCTCCTAACAAGTTAAGCTAATTTACATCATCTTAAATGATAACTTAGCATTTGAAATTCTAAGATGAATTATCATTTTTAGCCGTACATTTGACAGAATTCTGACAATCGGAGATTCACAAGTTTACAATTATTGCCTCATTTGGATCCAGTTTTTGGCAAAACAACACTTAATTATTTGTACAAAGGCCCTCAAACAAATGGATGGATGACACATCAGGCTCGGTGCCACTTTTGCCATTCATCAACTTGGTGGGATTTGCATCCCACTCCATCATGCAGCCTCTAGCCAAAGTTCCAGTGCCCTCATTAAGCTCTCTGAGGCACAGCAAACAGGTGACAATCTGGGACTGCATTCTCAGGGGGATGAAATCAGACACTATACACATAGTACAGGGAAGAGGGTTTTATCCCCAGTCTGAATGACATCCTTGAATACAACCCTTTCTTGTCTCCTATAAAAATGAATGGTTGTCACTCTTCTGGGAAAAAATCAAATAATGCACTTCGGAATCATTGTTGCTGTAGCTCATTAGAGGAGAACATGACTTTGCGTGTAGAAGGTTCCAGGTGCAATCTTCTGGTAGGGCTGGGAAAGACTGGCGTTTGAAACCCTGAACCTTGCTGCTAGTCAGTGTGGATGAACAAATGATCTATTTAAATGTATGGCACTTTTACGTTTTTGTCTGTGATGAGGATAAAACCTGCTCTGTGGCGATGGCATTCCTGGAAGGGGGGACAACAACAGTAAACTGTGCAGGTACCTCAATGCACTGTGAAAGTGGCTCCTCCCCCTTGCCTCCAAAGCCATTCCAGGTGTTGACAGCAACATAGAGGAGACGTCTCACTGTTTGGAATGGCTTCAGAGGCAAGAGGGAGGGCTGCTTACATGGCACATTCAGGCACCTTCACAATTTAATGTTCCCCCCTCTGGGAATGCTACTGCTCTGTGGCTCTGACATTCAGTGGCCTGACTCCTTAAGGGCACGATGCAGTATACCACTGTAGCCCTCCAGGTGTCCTTACTTTATAAAAGGCTCAGTCTTCATTTATATTGTTTTCCACATGATAGGTTCTCTAGAACTTCTAAAAGTTTTTTGGAGTTGGTAATCACCGAGCCATTTTAGACAAACTGTAGTTTCCACAACCTAGTTAAATCCCACTGGTCTCACAGAAACTTGTATGGCTTCCCTTGAACATTTCCAGATGTTTGTTTTGGGGAGGAACCCTTAAATTTGCTTCAAATTTCCCTGTTCTAAAATATCAGTGCCAACTCTACTCAACACAGACATGTTGGTAGTGTGACAGAGTTGCTAACCACCAACAGTGGTACCACTAGATGAGGACTGTTTTTATTGCCTCTGCAATATGGACACATGAAGCTGCCTTGTCTTGAGTCCCCTGGATCTACAGTTCAGTCGTACAATATATGTGGGACTCAGACATAAGTTCCATTGCATACCCTGCTTGGGATTTACTCTCAGGTAAGTGTGCATACGATTGCAGCCCTAATACAGCATTATGAACATTCACTGGCAATATTTCAAATATGACTGTCCCTTCCAAGCCCTACCTGGAGATGCCAGTGTTCACACCTGGGACCTTCTGCATATGCTCTATCACTGAGCTAATGCTCAGTGTGATCACAGAAGACCAAAAGAACTCCACAGAAGAAGTGTCCACATTTAAACATTTTGGGAGGCTACTTTGCTTTGTATCCCATTTGAGTGTGCTTTACTAAACGAATCCTCTCCCTGTCCCTTTACCAATTTACATAAATGAAGATGTTTCTTTGTGGTAGGTACAATTCCAGAGCCACAAACTGCTCATGAAAAATTAATTCTATATCCATTATTATTTGTGTGCTCTGTTAATAATGTATTAGTGCACAGTGTATAGCTGTGAATGGAAGAGGTGGGCACATTTTGGTTAGCCCAGCGAAGGTCTTTGCTAAAGCTACTCTTATATCATATAAAAGTCTAATGTTTATTGGCTTGCGAAAGAAGGAAAGAAAGAAAGTACTTGATGGATAAAGCAGTTATCATTCAAAGAGTAACCATCAAATGTGTTCGTGAGGATAGATTTTTGGTATTGATCACAACACTCTCCCCTGGTGCACGGATGATTAATTCACTATTAACTCCTAAGCTATGACTACACCAAAGAATACATTTTAATAAGTGGCAGTACTTCCTCTAAAGTGCAGACTGTAATATAATGCTCAATATCAGTCAAATGACCTGTACCTCTACATATTTATGTGATCTGTACATATTTATTTATTTATTCATAAATATGGGCAGGAACATCATCCACATATTTAGGCCTCAAGTTGCATTTCTCCAACTTTCTTCATTCTCCACCTTGTTGTGGGGCTTGCCAAATATGGCAGCCACTACTCAGTTTCACTTTATTATGCCAAGTAAAATGTGAATTTCGTTTTTTAAGAATGAAACTGACAGCAAAGGATTGCTGCTTATGTAGAAGGGCTATTTTCACTTGTTACTGGTCTGGATGGTAGTGACCTCAGGAGCAAATTTTCATTTGCTCACATTTTCATTAGCGCACACACATATAGCACATGTATGGAGACCCGATTTGGATTAGGACTATAGCAGGAAGGGTTAAAGTTCCCCTTACTGCCTGCTGTGGTCCTGTCTGGACTGGACCTACTGCATGTGCTTTTTTCATTTAAAAACAAGTGTGGGTATCTCAAACTGCACATTTAATGTGTAGTTGGATCCTTAGTATCGCCATTGCTGGCTTCTTAATCCCCTTAAAATTATCAAGTCCTGCTGCCCACTCCTTCAACTTCTAGCTCTGCCAGGAATCCACACAGACTTTGTTGTGACCACACAAACATCAGCCCACAGGAGGAGAAGTCCATGTTCCATGTCCCTGTAACAGTCAACTACTTCAGGTAGCAAGTCCCTACTGTATTGCAGGTAACCTGACCACTGATGCCCTCTTAACATTTCAGCAGCCAGTACGGGGCTCAGACATTGAACTCATGATGCACAATGAACAGGGATATGATGTGATTATTGAGGCAATGTGCTGCTGCCTACGTTCTCCCATCACTAGCCAGTCTAGAAATCAAGGGCAAAAAGAAAAAAATGTGATCCGAGTTCTTATTAGGCAAAGCCGGTAATCAGTGGACCAAATACAATTTAAGCAGAGGAAGGCAATTTGCAAGTCAGCACTTGGAAGACAAGTTTGGCTGTACTTGTCGTAAGAGGCGACTAAACAGCCACCGGGTAGATGGGACTTGTCAGCCTGGGAAGGCCACTCATCTGAGAGAAGGAAAACTCTGATCCCAAACCTCCACTGCCTTGTGGCTACATCCAGTTATGGAAAAGGCTTCAGGAGTCAACCTCGAGGCAAAATCCGGAGCCGGAGTCCCTGAGGCAGTTCATGGCTGAACACAGTCACGGTCATGCAACTCCTGCAACGTCGCTGGAACCAACCGTATTGGCTTCTGCCTTTCCATTGGACCATTTCAGCAACGTGGAGAGGGGGATTTGCTGCATGGGTAACAGTCTATCCTCCATATCTACTTTACCCAGGCTTCGCGCACTGGAGAGGACACTCTGTTCCAGAACACTATTCAGAGCGCGATACCATAGTCTTTTGAGACTGAAGGATGCCAACTCAACTTGGAAGAGAATTCTTTTTCTCTGTGAGAAGCAGGATCTAATTCATTTTTGCATTAACAACCTGCTGCCTTAAGGCGATTGGTGAGATGAGCACCTGTAGATTTTTGTGTGGGACTGGACCATGCAATACCCTGTTGGGGAGTTAAAGCTCTGTTGCTCTTATAGCTGATCAGCTTACAGAAACAAACTTCCCCCAGAAAGGTTGTATTTGGCAGAATGGGCCATAATGTTACGTGTTGGCAAAGGATCCGACTTCCTTAAAATGTCAAAGAAAGTGTCTAAGAAAGATAGGTTGCTAAAGAAGTCGGTTCCACCTCTTTTACTCTGACTTAAAATGGTTTGGGAGGATTTGTTTTTAATGGAAATGAGATGGGATGGTGGTGGAATGAGAAGAGGCAGCAGTGTCAAGAGGAGTGGAGCAAGGAGGACATCAACTTGCAGAGGGAATTTTTTTTTAAAAAAAACAAAACTCCAACAAACAAGCAGAATAACTGGGAATGATTATTTAGCACAAAAAAAAAAGTGCTTGGAATTTTTTTTTTAATGTCAATTAATTTGAGTTGTGCAACAATAGTAATTCAATAAACAGGATCTGTTTTACATTATACATCAGGTCTACATTATGAATCAATAAAGGGAAAATAACATTAGGGTTTTGTTTTTTTAAACTGGTCAGTTTTGAACAGCAGGGTCTTTTCTATGGTGGTACCAACTTCAGGGACCTGTCTTCTGCTGGACACCCACATCCCCCCACTGATTGACTCAAAATATTTTTACCCCAACTTTCCTCTCCCAATGGAAGTTACAAGAGCCACAATGGTTGAGTAGTTTGAGAGTTGGACTTAGACCCAGGTTCCAATTTCCACTCAACCATGAAACTTCCAGGGTGACATTGGGCTAGTCATTAACTCTCAGCCGCATCTACCTCACAAGATTGTTGTGATGACTAATGGAACCATGTGCCCCATCTTGAGCACCTTGCAGGAAGGGCAGTATAAAACTGCGAAAAATAAAATAATAAAAATTAAAACAACAGTATCAATGTAAGCCATGACAAACCACAAAAGCAGCAGATTAAAAAAAAAAAAAAAACACTGCCAAAGGACAACAAAAGCAACCCCAGGAAAGCAGAATGAAACTGACCGTCCAATCCTATGGGCCGTTTTTGTTTGTTTGTTTGTTTTTATTTCCCACCTTTCCACCCCACTTAGGGGCCCTCCAGGCGGGTTACAAAACATTTCAGCACGATAAAACAATGCTAAAACATTAATAAAAACAATTAAAACCATATAAATAGTTAGACACAGTTATCTATTGATCCATTGTAAATGGCACTGTGATGGTGCAAATCACCACTGAGCTGCTGTTGTGTGCGTCAGACCCATTGGCAGAAATGGCCAGCTGCTCTGTGTGCACTCCAGAATCACCTGCATGCTCCGCCAACCTCGGTAAGGTGATGGAGCGAGTGGTTCATGGACAGTTTGGGAACTTAGGGCCCAATCCTATCCAACTTTCCAGCACTAGTGCAGCCACAATGCAGCCCCGAGGTAAGGGAAAAAGTGTACCTATACCTTGAGGAGGTCTCTGTGACTGCCCCCCCCCCCCCACACCACAAGATGCTGTACATGCCTCGTTGGTACAGCTGTACCGGCCCTGGAAAATTGGATAGGATTGGGCCCTTAGACATGCATAAGTTTGGGCTCTTAGTTCATTTGGACTGTATATTTCCTTTCCCCACAAGCCTCCACAACTTCCTGGGCTTGCCCAAGGTTCTCTGGAGCCTGAAAAATCCCCTTTAGAGGATGGTTGCCCAATTCTGTCTGAGTGGTGATGAATGTCCTGAACTTGGGGGGGGGGGAGGGGAGGAGGAGGGAAGGAGTGGAAACATTAAAGCAATATAATATGATGTAGTGAACATTGCAAGTCAATTTAGAATTATTTTTTAAAAAGTGAAAAACTAAATTAAATGGTCTTATTGAATTAAATGTTCTGAAATTCTTCAAATATTCTTCAGTTAAAATGTTTGTCACTGATTCTTGTCATTGCTAATGGCGTTGCAAATTGAGGTGATGGAGTTAGCCCATCACTAAATCATTGGGATGATTCCATCTGAGTTGGCCTCTGGCTTCAGGGTTAGGAATTTGCACAAAAATACCCCTGTCCTCCTGACATGAGTTCCCAGTTCTTTTGATCCTGTGGTGGGGGCAATAATGTGAATGTCCACCTCACACACAATCTAATACTAGAATTTAAGTCACATTTGAGGGGAAGGTTCAGCTGGCACCCAACCAAATGCCATTAAGGGCCCGATCTGCAATGGAAATGCACAAGATCCCTCAAGGAGATAGGGTGTGGTGTCAACAGTGGCTCCAATGGCAGGCAAGCATAGGGTTAACCCCAGGGCTCTAACTAGTAGTGAGTATGCTGCACAGCTGTGGCCACTAAAGGCCACCAGGTCATTAAGGGATAAAAGCAGCACCTGAACAGAGTTTGATGGGTGTAGAAGGAAGGAGCTTGGAGAGACTGACAGTGCAAAAGGAAGGAGCTTGGAGGTGAGAGAGCTAAACTGTTGGATTAATGGATCAAGGAACTAATGGACCAGCGGATGGACTACTAGACCTGTTGACTGGCTAATGGACTTCTGAGGATTGCTGGAATGGGGATTTCTGGAACAGAGACTGCTGGAGAAACTGGAGACTGGTATGTGGCTGCCATGCCTAAGACCTGCTGAGGACCAAGGTGTTGCTGTAGTGGCTGGAGAAGCTGCTGGCAGGAAAGGGGAGGAAGGAGGACCTCTGCAGGTTGAACAGGTGAGCTATGCTGGTGGTGGGGCCCTGCAGTGCTAATTAGCTTTGTGGGCATAATTATCTAAATGAAACTTGGACTGGGAATCTGACAAAACACAATCCTATCCAACTTTGGAAAGATGCAGCCACATTAACAGGGCACAAGCAGCATTCTGCAGTGGTGGGCCATTGTGGAGGCCTCCTCAAGGTAAGGGAATGTTTGTTCCCTTACCTTGGGTTCTCACTGCAGTGGCATCAGTTCTGGAAAGTTGAATAGGATTGGGCTCTAAGAGAATCAGTAAGGTGCACCGGGATGGAGATTAGGATATATTTGTGCATGTCCCTAATTGCACAGTAGGTGAGCCAACTTGGATGATCATTCTGAATTGATCCATCTGGTTGAAAAGTGTGGCCAACCTTAAGTAATTTTAAGAATTGACCTAACCATGTAACCACTTTATGGGATTCAGTTCTTTTTTTCCAAGTATTTTAGTTGCACACAAATATTCATATGGTTAAATTTCTAAAATGTGACATAGTTTCCATCATGGTTATGTATACTGAAATTATTGAAATATTAAAGAAACTGTTTTCCCATGGATAGAGCGCCTCAGTACCAAACATAGAATGAGTATTCTAGGAAATTAATCAAACTGATTTGTGACTTGGTCCCTCATTATATATACTTAGAGAAAATATACTTCTCTTGAACCAATGAGTCATCAAATGGCCTTAATTATTTTTCCTTGAATGCTTCACAATATACTCTACCTTGAAACAGAAAAGTAAATGTTATGTGTGTTTAACAGAAGGTCAGATTGATGTTCGCTTTTGTGATGAAATGTCATCTCAGAGTATGGCATTTTTGTTCCTAGAGTTGAAGAAGAAGAATACTTGTGAATACCCTGAAATCGATGTGCTGGGTCATTCCAGACCAGAACAGAGGTCTATGCTTTTCAGAATCTGGCTCTGTGCCTTCTTCAGAGATGTGCACCACAACACTCTCCCATTGTCAATGAGTGGCAATCGAAGGCATCACAAAATGAGATGATGGGAGATCCATGACTGGATCTCCTATGGGTTTTAAATTGCAAGAAGAACTATGGAGGGCAATTCAGATCAGAACCCCTGGCCCTGTGCTATGATCCTGATCCAAATCCCACCTCATCCTTGTGGTTGCATTTGCTATCTGATAAAAACCCATTGGATTCAAATTTCCCATCTCACCTGGTTGCCCTTGGAGTTGAGAATACATGTGATCCCAATTCTGGACCATTTGTAGGAAGTGGCCTTATTGGATACTTGGTCCGCATACATCAGTACTGTCAATATAAACTAGCAATTTACTCTCTAGGTATTTAGACAGGAATTTTTCTCAGCCCTACCTGTAGATGTCAGAGATTGAACCTGGGACACCCTAAAAGGAATGCGGGTGTACTACCACTGAGCCACAGCTCTTTTCGAAACAATACATGAGTGTGGAAACTCTAGCAGCCTGTCATGTGCAATATAGACCAGAATCTAATGATAGCATTTTCTGTATCGAAAGTGCTTCTATGCATGCATGGACAGATTCCACAAACAAATGGGGATTCTGAATGGTGCACACTTGGGTGATTTTCAGTCTATTAGACAACTGAAACACCTTCAGGTACATGAAGTTTTGCATAAAGGTGGGGCCTCCATATCCGTGGATTTTGCATCTGCAGATCAGGCTCAACACAGGTTCCCTGGACCTGCATTGAGCCAGTCTCGAGCCTGGACCTGCATTGAGCCAGAACCTAAGTCCTCTGGAGGCAACCGAAGCTGTGTTCCAGTCCCCTCTGGAGGGCCTCCTGAGGCCCACATGCACTGTTTCTGTGGGCTTCAGAAAGCCCTCTGGAGGGGATCAGAGATGTGCTTCGGAGGGCTTATGGGGCCAAAAATCACAAATTTGATTATCCATGAATTTCGGCATCTGTGGGGGGGGGGGGGGAGTCTGAAAACAGATCCCCCATGGATACTGAGGCCCCACCTGTATGGACCAAATCCACTGGATGGATCACATTGACTTACCTTTCAGAAGACCTATTTAATAAAAGTCTTTCTTATGAGCACCTTCCTTATGAGGAATAATAAATTCCGTGTGTAAGGAATCATACGGAATAATAATTCCTTTTGAGGAATAATAAAAGCACATGAGGAAAGGCTGCGGCCTTTGGGCCTCTTCAGCCTAGAAAAGAGACGCCTGAGGGGGGACATGATTGATACGTACAAAATTATGCATGGGAAGGATAAAGTGGATAGAGAGATGCTCTTTACACTCTCACTTAACACCAGAACCAGGGGACATCCACTAAAATTGAGTGTTGGGAGGGTTAGGACAGACAAAAGAAAATACACATTAGCGTGTGGTCTGTCTGTGGAACTCCTTGCCGCAGGATGTGGTAATGATATCTGGCCTGGATGCCTTTAAAAGGGAATTGGACAAGTTTCTGGAGGAAAAATCCATTACGGGTTACAAGCCATGATGTGTATGTGCAACCTCCTGATTTTAGAAATGGGCTATGTCAGAATGCCAGATGCAAGGGAGGGCACCAGGATGCAGGTCTCTTGTTATTAGGTGTGCTCCCTAATTTGGAGCACATTTGGGGCATTTGGTGGGGCCGCTGTGAGATATAGGAAGCTGGACTAGATGGGCCTATGGCCTGATCCAGTGGGGCTGTTCTTATGTTCTTAAAAGTCGTTAAAACAATTATTCTAACTATAAGAAGTGAATGTCGTGGTTAAGGCACAATTGCCCTATCGTGTCATTATTCCTATATATTTAAACCCTGAGTCTTCTTTTTCTTACTCTCTATGCTGGCCAAATGTTTAACAGTTGACCTCCATCCTCATTGTAACATCTTTTACACCATTACCTTTCCTGAAATGGGTTCTGAAGAAGATGAGTCACTGCAATATGTCTCTAAAAATAAAATATAGCAAGGGCTAGATTTTCTAAATGGAACAGATGTAGATGTCGAAATTGGATCATTAAGGTCCTAAAGTTTATTGCAATGCTGGACCCTATCTCCTTTATTTACACAAAAGGGGGGGAAAATCCTAGCATGGAACCTTTAATAAGAGATGGCTGCATTTAGAGATAAAATGATGCAGAGTTACCCACTTGGAATTTAGAGGTAAATACTCAGACAATAAAATAATTTTTTTGATTTACTTGGTATGGTTGCAGAAAAGGAAAGTAAAAAATGATTAGATGATTTAGTAATCTCAACATGACTAGTTTCCATCTTTAGCTACCGAAGTAAACACAGAGCACTTGCTGGACAGCTTGGGAAAGCAATCAAGTGTTTAAGGGAAAATGTCATAGCATTGACTTGGACAGCAGATTGACGTAACAGGGCAATTATTCTAATATAGATTCTTAAAAAGCAGTTGACCTAGAATAACAAGAAAAACCTTGTTTATGGCATATGGCTCTTGCCCTTAAAGAAATACCTCTAAAGACTTTAATTGTTTTGCTGGCAAACAGATCCCCTCTTGTTTTCCGGTCCTCAAACTACAGACCTGGGAAGCGAGATTAGTTTTTTTGCTTGGACATCAATATTGGCTGTGGGCAGTGTTGGTCTTGATTTTAATGTGTTGATCGAGGCTAAGATAACAAAAAACGCATCCCATAATAAATAAAGTGTTCATCCCAGGAAACAGCTTTCGCAGCAGAATTACATTTGCCATTTCTGTTAAAGCCTGCTTTAGAAAAAAAAATCCAAAAATAGTTAATTATGATTGTCAATTAGCACTAGAGCAGATGCTGTGTGGTGAAAATTCCCAAATACACTTTGAAAATGAGAGTAGAAGATTTTCATGATTTTTCAGGCATCTCTCTCCCAGGATTCAGCAGGTCTAAATGGGGATTTAAACACATTTGTTGTGACCTAAACCAGTTAATTAAGGACTATGCTTTCTTTAAAAGTTGAAAGATAGGTAGCCTTTCAGTTACAAGAAATGTACGGTTAATGAAGAGATTTCAGTTGACTTATAGCACAAGCCTATGCATACTTAGGAGTGAGTTCCATTGTATTTAAAAAAGTTTACTCCCAGGTAAGTGTGTATAAGAGCTCAGCCTTTATGCCAAAGCTGGCAATTGTTCTATATAACATAAAACAAAATAAACCCAAAGAGCCATCAATACAGAATCGACATTAGAGGAAACGTGTGTTCATTCTAGGACTGGGTCAGATTTTCTTCAGTCTTCATTCTGAGGTCAACCACTATTGTTTTTGAGGTTGCTGAAAATATTTCTCCCAAACTGTAAAAATGTTCACATTTTAAAAATTATGTTTAGTTCTGTTGTTTTTCTTTTTCTATATGCTGCAAGCACCACCATTTTTTCTTCGTAGTACAGCCTTGTCTCTCCATCAATTACTCACATGGGCAATCTCAACCAATCACAGATCAGGTAGTGAAGCTGATACTATCCCAACATTATATCAGAACAGAATAATATCAGAATATTAATCAGAACAATGTGTTTGGGTTTGTATCTGTCCTCTTCGGTTAGGAACAGGGGGTAATGGAAATGCGCAAGATCCCTCAAGGAGACAGGGTGTGATGTCAACATTGGCCCTTTCCTCTGGCAGGCAAGCATAGGGTTAACCCCAGGGCTCTAACTAGCAGTGGGTATGCTGCACAATTACAGCCACTTAGAGGCAACCAGGTTGTTAAGGGGGAAAAAGGCAGCACCTGGAGAAGGGAGAGTTTGGTGGGTGTAGAAGGAAGGTGCATGGAGAGATTGAGAGAGCAGAAGGAAGGAGTTTGGAGGAGAGAGAAATAAACTGATGGATTAATGGACTGAGGAACTAATGGACTGGTTGATGTTCTACTGGACCTGCCAACTGACCCATGAACTAACTGACTAATGGACAGGTGGGTGAACGGACTTCTGAGGATTGCTGGAACAGAGACTGCTGGAGACACTGGTGTGTGGCTGCCACTTGCAAGACCTGCTGAGGACCATGTCTTTGCTGTGGTGGCTGAAGAAGCTGCTAGCAAAAGAGGGGAAGAAGGAGGACCTCTGCAGGTTGAACAGATGAGCCACCCTGGAGGTGGGGACCAGCAGTGCAGAACTAGAGCCATTGTTGAGGAACACAGTGGAGCTAATTAGTTAAAAGGGGGCACAGGTTCTCTAGGCAAAGCTTGGACTGGGAATTTGGCAAAACACAAGATATAAAAAAACATGAAAGCCTGTTTCTTATGCTTGTATGGACTCCCTAAGGGTTAGGGTAATCTTCCTTTGGCAATGTAGAGGGACATGGTGGAAGATTCATGTGGTGAACCATAGCACACAAACAGTACATCAGTCAGCTGCCCTGTGGAACAAATTTAAACCTGCTTGCATGTGGTGGCTGCCATATGTAAACAAGCCCTTAAGAAGAGGGCATTAAATGTTACCACAATTTAGGAACATGTTTCATAGTCCAAGCGGCAATTGGGTAGATTATCACGGAAAATTAGAACAGGTGCACAGGCCTTCTATTCATTCAGGCACTGAAACTAAAACCACATTTTTATTTAATCTCCTCACTGTTTATATGGGTTTCTCATGCTGAGAGCTGGTCAATTGATTGAGGCACTTTATCCATTGGTATTCCAGCTGTCTACAAAGCCAGCATATTTCCTGCTTGTCCTGCCAGCATAAATATTTTTGAAAATGTAGTTCCCAACTCTAGTTTAAATGGATAATGTGGTCAGTAAATTCATGCACTTATACTTCTTCTTCCACAAAACGTGGCCCACTGGTGCTCAGTTCTCTCTGAAATCCTGTGTTTTACTCTCAAACCACCTGCCCAGCCATTTATCAATGGTTCTTACTTGGCACACCTGCCTTAAATTAGAACACAAACGAATTCAGGACAGATGAATGAAAATCCTTCCTGTAACCCTTAATTTATGAGACTCGGTGGTACCAAATGTGATGACCACTAAGTTAGGGTCAGACCAGATGTGATGTTAAACGTGCTGGGAATCCCAAGTGTGACACTTAATGACACATTTAGCATCGCATCTCATTTGACCTTTTGTTGCTTTAAAAGATGACTAGTCAAATTTATAGTGGATCGCTATCAATGGCGATTAGCCATGGGAGTTAAATAGAACTAGGGGTGGTGTTGATGTGATCTAGGTTTGGCTTGATAACTTAATTTGGGGAATTCAAAATTTGTCCTCACAAAGGAGAGACATACTTCCAAAACTCATCTTCTTAACCACAGCTAGAAACATCTCGGTCCCATTTTCTGTCTGTCTGTCTGTCTGTCTGTGTCTTTTTGAAAAAGTTACATCTTCATCCCCTCCCCCCCCCTTTTTTTTTAAAGATTTGATACCTTGCCAACGGAGGGCAACAGTTGAGCTCTGACAACCCACATCTATCATTTTTGTGACTTCTAATGAGTTAGAAGGACACACAGAAATCCTCATTTGCTTTTATGGATATTACTGTGTAATTGCAATGTAATTATGGCAAACAACAGCTCCAGAAAATTACCTTTGAAGCAAACAGCTGGTTCTCTTTAACAAAGTGAGATGAAATCTTGTCACCTAAAATAAAATAAAATTCAAAGGGAGTAAAATACTAAAAATATATGCAGGTTATAAAGAGGCAAACAACAAGGTAACTCTTTTTAAATGCAAGAAAAAAAATCAAAGAGCCTTTTTTCTTAAAACTACAAGGTCCTGGGTTCTCTTCACATGGGTATGTTTTGTAAGAGAAAGAGCTGCCTTAGCAATCAGTGCAAGTTGCTTCTGTTTCACCTGTAGGATCTCTGCCTAAAAACCCCTGAAATTCCAAACTCAATAGCTTACAATTAATTGCATTGACCAAACAAATGTTCTACATTGCTGCATTCTTCAGCCTAGAAATATAATATAGAAATGGAATTGGTCAGTCGCCCTGCTCTTGATGGTGCGTTGGAACTGCTGCTAATACTGCCATTGGTATAGAGAGTTCAGGGGTCATTGGACCAAATGGGCCATCTGATAAGCATGGACCTTTGGCCATTTCTCCACCTGATTTTGCTCTGATACCATCCCTGACCTAGAGCAAGCCCTCTCCAGGTGACTAATGTTTTTGAACTGGAGAGCAAATGTTCAAAATACACTAAGAGAGCAATCCTAATCTCATGTTAGGCTAGCACAAATCCCTTGCACCAGCCTAGGAGGGTCGCAAACATGCCATAAAGGAGCAAGCTATGCCAGCGCATGGAGGTGCGCTGGAGCACGGAGGCTGCATCTGTAGTGGCTTGCAGCAGGTAGGTTGCGTTGCGTTGGCCAAGCTCAGCCGACGCAGGGTCTGGGGAAGGTGGGGAGGAGGCAGGAGGTAGGGGTTGCAGAGTGGAGGCAGGTGGGCAGGGAGTGGGAGGCAGGGCTGGGACCTGGCTGTTATGCCAGATCCCAACCCCGTTCCCTGAGCAGCGTGTTTTTGTAGTATCTTAAATTTGTGAACATCATTTTTATGTGGTCTGTACCCTTTCTCTAATCCAAAAATGTGAAAGAGTTAAAGTTGTCATGAGAAAAAAAAAACTAGAAGTAACTAACTTTGGTAGTTCATGATTCCAGGGAAACAGTTTACTTTCATTGGTTTCTTCAGTACAAGGTGTAATTTCTTTTCCCCCTTTCCGTCATGTAAGCAAGAGGCTTTGTGTACCTGGAATTCTGTCTGCTATACGGTGATGAGAATGTCAGCATTCTGGGGCTGGTTGTCAGTTGCTCAACATCATCTGCTTTCCCAGACTGTAATGTTCAGTTAAAGATTGTAAGAAAGTGTTTTTCAGGCTGCCTATTTTATTTCTTCTTGTCTGTAGCAACCTGTCAGCTGTACAATTGCTCTCTTTATCCGTATAGACTTCAAGGTCAAACATCTTCTGAAGTGTGTTGAGCAACAAGAGGGATAAAGATGTAAAGTGTTTGCAGCCCTTTAAGGTTTAGATTCAAATAAATATTTAGTGGACCTTCACAAAAGGTCAAAGTGGGGTGCTTTGTATATTAAATTATTATCTTCTCCTATTCGGAAACTCTCAAAAAAGAATCCGCTGTCATAAGGACAGATTTTAAAAATGTTGTTGCACTTCTGTATTTTCGTTTTCTCCTTCCAATAATCCAGTCTCTCTTGGTAATGGCGTAGCTAAGGTGGGGCTGTGGGGGTAAATAGATCCCCTCTGGCAGAGTGGTGCTTTTCCACTGTCTCCACTGACAGTGCTCACCCAGCCCTCCCACATGCCCTTGACTCCATACGGCTCCAAAGGGAGCCATTTTCAGAGGTAAGGGCTACACATGTGCTGGGGAGGCGGAGTGATGGTGCAGGAATGGGGGTACCATGCTTCTCTGTTTCATTACCTGGCCCTGGGTGCCATCGGTGCCTGGCAATGCAACTATATCTTGGCTCTCAGCCACTATCAAAAGTGACATATTTATTTGTTTATTTAAAATGCTTATTTGCTGACTTTTAGTCCCATTTAAGGGACTATCAAGGCAGCTTTAATAAACAAAACAATTTAAAAACCAAATCAAACTGGTGTGAACACATAACTACCACCTCTCAGGAAAAAAGACAGTGATTCAGCTTCTCTAGATGCTCTAGGCAGCTAACCTACAACACCTCTAACACTTCCTAAGAAAAAAATGTTTTTCCTCAGAATGTATCCCATGGAGGACAAGATATGTGCAATGGTTTCCTAGAAAATAACCTGTGCTTAACATTACAGAAAATAATATTTCTAGAATATACTTGTTCACTGCTATGCACAATCAGTTACGAACTTCATCAGAGAAAGTTCTTTAGCATCACAATATGCAAAATGATTGCTTTGGCTTTTGGTCATCCTAGTGAATCGAATGAGAACTTCTGAGGTCATGGTATGACTCATCTAGTGAAGTCACTTTTCCAATAGTAAATAGGACTCAAAATCCGTGAAGAGATCAGCTATCACAACTTCTATGCAAAGATTTTGTGTTCACCAACAACTTAAATACAGCAAATTAGATGCTGCATAGCTGATGTATCAAATTCAGAATGAACCCAGTCCAAGTGCGTGTGTTTGTACAATGGAAGTAGTTCCAGATAAGAAGGGCTGTGTTTACATAATGCTTGACCCTTGAAACAGTTCACCCAGAGAACCTGGAATTGATTGTGCACTCTTACCTTCTCTGTAACCAAATCTTTGGATTTCCTTGTACTCCACTAAAACCTATTTTGGAATTGTCCTGAGCACCAGTTTTTTTATATTTTCAGGTGAAATTTCTGCATTACATTGTTTCTGAACCAATTTAGTGCCGGTGAAGACTTTTAAGCATAAACATCTTTCTACTCTCATTGTGCTTCTTAAATTTTGTTTTTTTGTGAATATTTGCATTCTTTAGTAAACAAATTAAATAAGTGATTTTTTTTTTAAAGGTTCCATTATTATCACGGACTCATTTGCACTCACCCACCACTTTCCCTTCATTTGAAGACTATGTTTTAAGAGGGAGCCAGAAGTGATGCAGGGAGAACAGTGAAACAGGATGAATGGGAGTATAAACTGTAGCCAGAGCACCCAAAACCGCTCACATGTAGTTATTTGTACTGAACACATTCAATTGAGATACAAAAGTTTGCACATAGATTTTATAAACAAAGGGGGGAAAATGAATTCATTTGTTTGGATAATTTATTCACTATGAATTATTCACCCATCTCTAATTGCACGGATGCTGCATAAAAATGAAGCATTATTCGGAGACGCTAACACCAGTACAGCCATGTGCAATCCACAAAGCTGTGCAGAAGCCTCTTCTTAATGCAAAGTGACTGTGAAATCAGTCCAACAAGCAAGAAATGTTTATCCTTGCATGTATTTTTTGTAACACCCTTGAATCGCTGTGGGCTACTAAGCACTACAATTTGATTTGTGGGGGGAGGCAATTCAGGGAATGGGCTCCGTCAGTTAGTCCCCTCTCACAATTGCCCACTGCTCCATAGGAATCACTTCCTCATGGTGTGATTCCCACACAGCTGTGGTACGCTTGTGAGTACCAAAACCACAAGGCTGAGGCCAATGGCATAGGGGAGGGGCCACAGTACAGCATATGCTCTGAGCGCAGAAGGTCCCAGTTTCAATCCCTGGTATCTCCAGAAAGGACTAGAAAGCCCTCTGTCTGAAAACCTGGAGAGCTGCTCACAGTGAGTTCAGACAATGCTGAGCTAGATAGACCAATGGTCTGGCTCAATTACAGCCAATCCTGTCCTTTCCCCTGCCATAGAATGCAACTGCAGCAAAGCTATGGTGTGGGAAGTTGATTAGGAGTCTTGGGAGAAGGTAGGGAGAAATACCCTTAGCTCCCTTTAACCGTCCTCATCAGCCCTTTGGTCTGAAGAAAGAAAGAGGTCACGATGAGAGGCAAGGTAAGGGATAGCATTCTGGCACAGGTCACATGTACCACGACACTCCTGCTCCTGCCCCTACACATCTAATTCTACCTAATGCCCTGCCCTGTTTTGCCCACCCTTCCAGTTTAGCTGTGCTCCTCTACTGAGCCAGGTGCAGGAGTGGGCCACCACTGGTGCCACCATTTTGGAAATGGGATCTAAAATGACTGTCAGAAGCCTGCTCTTTGCAATACCATAAGGTTGTGATTCTCACACATTTAGCACCAGGACCCACTTTTTAAAATGAGAATCTGTCAGGACCCACCGGAAGTGATGACATGACCGCAAGTGACATTATCAAGCAGGAAATTTTTTTAGCAATCCTAGGTTGCAATCCTACCCACACTTATCAGGAGTAAGTTGCATGTACTGTCATTGTTAAAAGAATATACATGGTAGCTTGTTAAAAGTACAGGTCTGTAACATTTCCCCAAATGCAGTCACATACCATGGGAGCATCAAGTCTAAGAAATAAAAAATAAAATATTGAAATGAATGGGAACCCACCTGAAATTGGCTTGCAACCCACCTAGTGGGTCCTGACCCACAGTTTGAGAAGCACTGCCATAGGGCATTTGCAACGTGGTAACTCACTATAGCAGTGGTTCTTGAACTTTTCTGGCTCGCGCCTCCCCTGATCCTTGTAGCCATTGGCCACGGCTGCCCATTACAACACCTCACCTCAGTTACCCCCAAAATGGGGATGAAGGTGTTATAATTATACACTAGAAACCAAAAAGCAGCTGCCAGCACTCTGAGGCTGCAGTCCTAACCACATTTACCTGAGAGTAAGCCCCATTAAACAAAATAGGACTTACTTTTGAGTAGACCTGGTTAGGATTGTGCCCTGAGTTTGTTAGCAGCACACCTGGAGGGTTTGGGAAAGGGAGGGGGAAGTGATGAATTTGCTGGGAGAGGGGAAGACTTTGTTTTGTGTGTATCTGCTAATTGCAAGCTGATGCAAACTGAGACCTAGAGACTGTTTGGCTGGAATCCTAACCCCACTTTCCTGGGAGTAAGTCCCATTGAACACAATAGGACTTACTTCTGAGTAAACCTAGCTGGGATTGTGCCTTTTGTCTTACAATAGCAGCCAACAGAGTACCGCCCCCCCCCCAAAAAAAAAGGAGGGAGGAGGAAAAAAAGGAATGGCTAAAAAGGAATGGGGATTTTTATTTTCAATCAATTTTTGGAGACAAAGCCATCAAGAGTGGCTTTTTTCTTTTTTGAAGGGGGAGAAAAAAGAGAAAGGTGAGGATCCTCGGTTAAGCTGACTCAGACCCCAAGCCTATGTAGGTATACTCAGAAGTAAGCCCCATTTGTGTCAATGGGGCTTACTCCGAGGAAAGTGTGGAAAGGCTTGCAGCCACACCCAGCAAGATTACAACTCACCCCAAAGTAGATGGGGGCTGCACACACACATACACCCAACATGCAGATGCCACCCCTGTTCCCCCCAGGCAAGACGGAGGGATGCAGGCTGGGGCATTTGGACACCCCCCCCACTAGGAGCAGGCTGGCTCCTTCCTTCCCAAGCAGAGGAAAGCGCTGCACTGTCTGTATTTACTTTAAAGCCTGCTAGGAGCACGCCCTGTGCTGATGAGATGCAGCACCTCTGCACTCTTCTCTCCTCCAGCCTTGACCAATCCCAGGATGCCCAGGGCAAGGGGCACACTGGGAAATGTAGTCCTTAGGGCAAGGTTGCACATGGAGAGAGTTCCATGATGAGATGCGGCACCTCTGCCAATGCCCAGCCAGCCTTCTCGCCCACCTCCCCCCACCATGTTTCACACGCCCTCCCAGCCTCACGCTGCCCCACCCACCTCTTTCACAGCTGCAGAAAAGCAGCAAGGCAGCAGGCAGCACCTGGAGCAGAGCAGCCTCTCTCCCCCAGATGCTTGGCGACGCCCCTGGAGGCTAGCCACGCCTCTCTAAGGAGACAAGACACACAGATTGAATACCTCAGCACTATAGTAACCCTATAGGATTTGGCCCCTAGGCAGCTTCCAATGTTTCCCACCACCCCACCAGGTGAGAAAGTGATGATCAGGTAGAAAGACCCACATGATTTGAGATTTAAAATGCATCCTCCACAATATTATTCTCTGGGATAAAGCAAATTGTACCCAAATTACTTCTAGTAGGTCTAGATAAGTGTCAGACAGATACAGGAACCTGGTGGAGACACTGACCTATATAGAGTAATGAGCTGAAACACTGTGATAGCAGAATGTGTGTTATACAGTTCTAAAAAGGAGATGATATTCGATGATCTCATCCTGATGGTTACTAAATAAATGAGAGTAAATGGCTGGTTGGTTCCCTTTTTTTCAACATGTGGTGTAGACACTTCCTTCCTATTCCTCTGTACAGTATATTGTATCACATTAAGCTTGACAGTAAGGATTGACTTAGAGGCTTTCAACTCAGTGTAGTAATTTTGATCCTTTCTTTCCATGCTTAAGTGATTAAATTAATGTACTTTCGAGCAATAGTTTTACACCTAATTTTTTTTTTTTTTTAGAAATTAATATTCTACTATGTATATGCTCTCTTGCAGCAGATGGCCAGGTAATTTTAAAGACAAGGGTTTTCAAAAGGTGATTTTTTTGCCCCTTATTATTGGTCAAGTTTTCTTTAAAGATGATACATTGTTTCTGAAGGCAGGATGCAAAGGTTGCCGCTGCATTAACGTAGGTATGAATTTTGAATTGTCTGTTTGACTTAAGGCAGGAATGCAACAACGCAAGACTGATGCAAATGCTCCCCGGTGTAAAATAAAAGTACATGAAAGGAAATGAACATGAAGTGCTGTTTCAACAGCTCACAATCAATGCACATAAGGATGTTGGAGAGGGGATCTAAAATTTGTGAAGAGGGTCTTGCAATTTTTTTAATCAATTAACTCAGAATGGAAAAACATATTTGCTTGAGAGCCACATTGGGGTATAGAAATTTTATGGAAGGCAATAAGGCACAATTGTTGTAATACTCATTATAACTTTGACTCCAGCTCGGTAAAATGTCTGTCTGTCTGTCTGTCTGTCTGTTGAGAGAGAGCATTCTTTTTTGAACACACATTTACTGACCAGTTTTTAGTTTTTGCAGTACTCTTTTTTTTTTTTTTTAATGGAGGCTGGGAGAGGTGGGAAGTCTTCTTCCTCTGTCTCTCTTATTTACAGCCAGCTCTTTCAGACTCTCATTATTCCCCAAAAGGAAGCTTAGCCCAGCATGGGCAGTCGGTCAGTGTCCTTTGGTGTATACACAATGCTGTTTCTTATACTTGGGTGCCACATTTGAGTGTGCAGTGTGTGTGTGTGTGCATGAGATGTGTGCCCTTGGAAGACAAGCTTGTGGGTTAGATTGGTAAGTTGGAAGGCAAGATTTGCGGCTTTCCCAAACTAGATTTAGCTTTTAGTTCAGGGATCTCAAACTTGTTTCATACAGAGGGCTAAAGTTAGCATTCATGCTGCCTGCTGGAAGTGACATCATTAAGCAGATGATGGCTAGAAATAAACACTTTTTTCGCACATAGAAACTCATTAGCTGCAAACGAAATGACAGAAGAGAAAATGTGCAAACTTTGCTTATACTTTCAAGATATGAGCCCAATTATTATGCAGGAAGAACCTAATTACCGGGGGGAGCTGTATCCGTGGATTTCATAACCGTGGTTTCAGTTAATTGTGAATTGGATCAGTGGGGTCCGCCCATGCCCCCCAATGTGCCCCCTTCAGAGGCAAAGTCTGCCTCTGGGAAGTCATCTGAGCCTCCCCAGAGGCCACACATTGGCCTGAAGCCTCTGCGGACCTCAGAATTACTATTAGAGTTTTTAAGGCTTTATGATAAAACCGGAAATAACATTTTTACTCTAACAGTCATTCTGAGGTCCATAGAGGCTGTGGGTGGAGGCACACTGCATCTGTAGGGCTCAGATGACCCTGCAGAAGTGAGGTGGGGCGCATCCCCCCATATCTGCAGATTCGGCTGTCTACGGGGGGATTCCAGAACAGAAACCCCCTGGATATTGGAGCACACCTGTATAATGGGGGGGGGGGGAGGGTGGATAAAACTTTTCCTGGGGTACATTTGGCCCATAGACCTTATGTTTGACACCTCTTCTTTTGTCTAATTCCACACTAGCTTGATTTATTAATCATGACCCCTAGAAGAGTATAAGAACTTGGTTCAGTTTTTCATACATTCTGGATTTACTGTCATTTAAACAAGATTTTTGTGAGCCCTGATTGCCCATTTGGCTGTTTTCTCTTCGTTTCCTGCTGTTTAGGTTGAGCTAAGATGAGATTAGAGGAATGTTATTTTAAACAGATTTAAAAAAATAAAGAGCATATAATATTAATTCAAAAATGTTGAGAGACTGAAAGTCAGAGATTACGAATTATTTTATTAAATAAATCATTGCTTCACAATGGACTTCCAACTTCTATTGTTTTATGACTCTGATCTTCCTCCAATTTATTAATGATAGAACAATCATTTCTAAAAATTGGTTGACCTAAGTGGAACTTATATATTTCTTCAAATGTTTGCTTCCGATTTAATTAAAAGGTTGCTATGGACTTAAGAAGAATCATTAAATCCTGCCTTTTTTCAGCCATTACATTTTCAATAGCAAAATGAATCAATTTGGGGTTTATATTATTAATATTGATTTACCTTCAGTCTCCAAAAATATCAAAGGGGCAGAACAGTGCAATGGGAGTTGGTACATTCTGGAGTTTAAATCCACTTTGCAAAGATATTTTAATCTTACTCAGGATTGTTTCAGCTGAAATGGACTGATAATCAATACAGTGATAACAAAGAGGGGGTTGTCCTTTTGAGACATAAAATTGAAAGTCAATCTGTATTTTGTAAGTAGCTGAAGACAGCATCTCT
This sequence comes from Tiliqua scincoides, assembly GCF_035046505.1. NCBI lineage: Eukaryota > Metazoa > Chordata > Lepidosauria > Squamata > Scincidae > Tiliqua > Tiliqua scincoides. The sequence continues at coordinate 31,715,757 of NC_089825.1, forward strand.
TTAATTCATTTTCAGTTCATTTTTTTTAAATAGCTATTGATGTTAAGCTTTAAAAAGGAAAAAAAAAATGCTTACCAGATTAAGGAGTTTAGTCAACTTTTAATGACACACATTTCCATCTTGTTTATCCAGACATTGTTTTCTTGAATCAAATTAAATCATATGTTGCTGTGCATTTAATCCCTGAATCATGCTCAGTGAGAGTATTTATGGGATTGATGGCTCAATCCTATACTCCTCAGCTGCTGGTGGTGCTCCTCTTCCATGGATGCTGACTGCCATAAAGCAGTCAGTGCCAGTCTTAAAAGGTACTCTGACAGTGTCCAAAGTTGCACACTGCTGGAGTGCCAACAGGATGGCTGTTGCCTTTCCACATGCCCTGGAGTAGTGTAAAGATGATGACAATGGGGGTAGGTTGTGAGGGAGGCAGGAGTGGGGAGGGTTGAATGGTGATGGAGGGAGGGCAGAATGGGGCAGGGGATGGGCAGATCAGGTCTGGGAAGGGGATGAGTCCAGTGGCAGCAGCAGCCAGTAAATCCTAATCCCTTTCCTGGACCCAATTCCTCCCAATTCCATGTGGACCTGAACCAGCTATTTAGCTAGTGCTGGTTTGAGTAGACCCACCCATGCTGTGGAGGCTTACCCTGGGTAAGGGAACAATTGTTATAGACTGTTCTCCTATAGTGGGATACAGTGGTAGCCAGCTGCATTGGTGTGTGTGTGTTGGGGGGGGGGAGACAATAGGATTTGGCTCTAAGTGCTACTCAGAGATGGTTATACTTTTGCCATAGGGCTACTTGCAGAAGTGGGAAAAGTCATAATGTGCATATGCTATCATCAGCCTCCTGCTCTCCCAAGAATAGAAAATCAAAGATGTGGATTATTGGCTCGGACAAGTGACATTGCCAATGAGTGCCAATGGATGCACTTCTTTAGATGGAAGCTCTGGTGCACAACCTGCAGAAAGCGACACAAATAGTTTTCCCTTCCAACTCATGGTGCAACTAGAAGAATGAAGATTTGCTGTTCATACTTGCACAACAGGGCTTGAGCTTTCCATGGTTTGTTTCCGGAACCAGAAGGATAATTCAATCCCCGAGTTCAAGCCAGGATCCTTCCTTATCAGGCTGAAGCTGATAAGCTGAAGAACCATGGGGTGCATCTGCACTTGAGGCAAGCCTGAGTCTTCATCCTCTGCTCCAAAGTTGCGAGAAAACTAAATTTTGCCGCAGAATGTGATACTAGAGAATGGCAAAAGTATCCCAAACCTGGTCTCTGGGTAGCCAAAGTGGTCGTTCACTTGGATGAGAGAGCTGCAATTGACACACTAGATGGACAATAAGACAATAAAGCTTAGGGGTCAGTTGTGAGCCCTTTGATTCGTAAGAGTCCCTGCATGCCATTAAAGCTGTACGTGTGTTATCATCAGCCTCCCACTCTCCCAAGAATAGAGCTATCACTGGACCCTGTTATCTCAACACCCCAAGCTACAATATGATAATGAGACCACTTAACATCGGCACATAGAGAGAGAAAACACTGGAGATGCTGCAAGCGTCTCAACTATAAAGAAAATCAAATTAAAATATTAATTTACTGATTAATATAACATTAGGTGACCCATTTCTCCAGCTTGTTAAACAACAAAGACTTGTGAAGCTAAATAACTGCCTTCGAGATAAGTGTTTTTAGAATTCCCAGGGAGATGTTTAGCTCCTTTTTAAACATCATTAAAGATACACTCTGGACGTAACAGGCTGCTTTATTTTCTGCTGCACTGACAAGTCCTGTTTGTGTTTATTAATACACGTTTTAAAAGGGGGTCACCGAGAGTTAGAGAGTTTTTCAATTACAGAGTTTGAGCAAGTTGAGTGACTTTTGAAGTGCTGGAAATGCAAATATTGTACATACTAGGAGAGCGGGAATCAAACTGCACAGAACAGAAAGTTTTGTCACTGACGGCAAAACACGGTGGGCTGCATACAAAGCCTCTGAATGTAGGGCACAATCCAGATAATGATCTATGCCTGGAAGCCCCACTCAGATCCATAGGCCTTAACTTTCATTGGGATTGCAGCCTTCATTTCTGCACTTAACACAGAAAGTTGCTGCAGTTTGGGAAATGCCATATGGATGTGCCTGTAGTTATTTATTTTAACAGTTTTTAATACTAGCCTTCCTCCTAGGAGCTCAGGGTGGTGTCCATAGTTCCTTCCCTTCTTTTGTCCTCACAAGGACCCTGTAATGTAGGCTGAGAGGCTACATTATGTAGTGTAGACCCTTGTGAGGCTGAGAGACTGGCCCGAGGTCACCCAGGAATGGCTGAGCAGGGATTTGAATCTGCATCTTCCAGGTCTTAAGTCCAACTCCCAAACCACTACACCCTCCTGGCTCTCAGTTAAAAACCCTGCTAAAGTCCACATGGCCCCTGCTTAGTCAGTATACCATTTGGTGCTAGCACTGATTTGCTGAGGACCCTGGGACAAAGCCCGGTACTGGGTTTCCCATGGCAATCCACTGATGGCATATGGTAAGCTCAAGCTGCCACCGGAACGGAGATTGGCCCAACCATGTGGACCCTCTGATGTATGGCAGGGCCTGACCTGGCTGACCCCTGATGTCATTCCCAATTTCATTACCTCTAACCAACCTTACATGAACAAAATCAGGACATGCTTGCAACACGGCTATTCCCTTCTCAAACTTCAGTGCTCAGCCTCTGTCACCACCTGGATTGCTCCCCTACAGGATGCCTATATTGGGGGAATGATTTAGTTAGGCAGCCTGGCAGTGGCTGACCTCCCCAGCCTCATGCCCTGGGGCAAATATCTGCGATGCTCCCCCACGGACTGTCGCTGCCGCCCCCCCACGTGGAAATCTGCCCCCCCCGGCACTCACCTGAGGCTCACAGAGCCTCGCATAACCTGAACCTGCATTGGGGAAACTCCCTGAGGCTTCCCCAAAGTTATAAACTGTGCTTCTGGGAAACCAAAAGCACAGTTTCTGACCCCTTCAGAAGCCTCAGAGGGTTTCCGCAGGGTCCTACAGGCTTGCGCCCGGGGCATTTGCTCCATCAAACATAATGGGAGGTCTGCAACTGATGCCTAGTTGCAATCCTACAAAGCAGTAAGCCTTATTGGAAACTATAAGATTTACTTCTGAGTAAACACACATAGGCTAGACATGCAATAGTCTGTATTGGGGTGTCAAACTCATTTCATACAATGGGCTGAATAGAATGTCTGATGAGGGCCAGAAGTGATGTCATTAAGCAGGTTATGTCTAGAAGAAAACATTGCTTTTCACTCTGGAACTCATTAGCTGCAAATGACAGAAAATATGAAAATCTTGATCATATGTTCAAAATACGGGAGAGCCCAGTTAATCACGCAGCTGCCCTTGTAGCAGTGACACCTCAGCACTGCTCAGCAGCTGAAAGCAGCTGATGGTGATGCTGGGAGAGCCCGAGGGCATATAAAGAGCTTTATATGGCCGTATGAAGTGTGTGTTAAGAACATAAGAACAGCCCCACTGGATCAGGCCATAGGCCCATCTAGTCCAGCTTCCTGTATCTCACAGCGGCCCACCAAATGCCCCAGGGAGCACACCAGATAACAAGAGACCTCATCCTGGTGCCCTCCCTTGCATCTGGCATTCTGACGTAACCCATTTCTAAAATCAGGAGGTTGCGCATACACATCATGGCTTGTACCCCATAATGGATTTTTCCTCCAGAAACTTGTCCAATCCCCTTTTAAAGGCATCTAGGCTAGATGCCAGCACCACATCCTGTGGCAAGGAGTTCCACAGACCGACCACATGCTGAGTAAAGAAATATTTTCTTTTGTATGTCCTAACCCGCCCAACACTCAAATTTAGTGGATGTCCCCTGGTTCTGGTATTGTGTGAGAGTGTAAAGAGCATCTCCCTATCCACTCTGTCCAACCCCTGCATAATTTTGTATGTCTCAATCATGTCCCCCCTCAGGCGTCTCTTTTCTAGGCTGAAGAGGCCCAAACGCCGTAGCCTTTCCTCATAAGGAAGGTGCCCCAGCCCCGTAATCATCTTAGTCGCTCTCTTTTGCACCTTTTCCATTTCCACTATGTCTTTTTTGAGATGCGGCGACCAGAACTAGACACAATACTCCAGGTGTGGCCTTACCATAGATTTGTACAACGGCATTATAATACTAGCCGTTTTGTTCTCAATACCCTTCCTAATGATCCCAAGCATAGAATTGGCCTTCTTCACTGCCACCGCACATTGGGTCGATACTTTCATCAACCTGTCCACCACCACCCCAAGATCTCTCTCCTGATCTGTCACAGACAGCTCAGAACCCATCAGCCTATATCTAAAGTTTTGATTTTTTGCCCCAATGTGCATGACTTTACACTTACTGACATTGAAGCGCATCTGCCATTTTGCTGCCCATTCTGCCAGTCTAGAGAGATCCTTCTGGAGCTCTTCACAATCACTTCTGGTCTTCACCAGTCGGAAAAGTTTGGTGTCATCTGCAAACTTAGCCACTTCACTGCTCAACCCTGTCTCCAGGTCATTTATGAAGAGGTTGAAAAGCACCGGTCCCAGGACAGATCCTTGGGGCACACCACTTTTCACCTCTCTCCATTGTGAAAATTGCCCATTGACACCCACTCTCTGCTTCCTGGCCTCCAACCAGTTCTCAATCCATGAGAGGACCTGTCCTCTAATTCCCTGACTGTGTAGTTTTTTCAGTAGCCTTTGGTGAGGGACCATGTCAAACGCCTTCTGAAAGTCCAGATATATAATGTCCACGGGTTCTCCCACATCCACATGCCTGTTGATCTTCTCAAAGAATTCTATAAGGTTCGTGAGGCAAGACTTACCCTTACAGAAGCCATGCTGACTCTCCCTCAGCAAGGCCTGTTCGTCTATGTGTTGTGTGTGTGTGTGTTTGTGTGTGTGTGTGTGTGTGTGTGTGTGTGTGTGTGTATAATCTCTACATCAACATAACATATATTTGGTTTACTAGAAGCAAAGAAGCACTACATGATTGTTAAAATGTGTTATATTATGAAAGATTAGCTTGCTAGTGCTTTGAAATACAGCAACTCATGCTTCATATTTAAAAAAAAATCAGTCACTGGCATTCACTAAATGTGAGGAAAAGTTTTCGGAATTATCATTTTCCTTCTTGGCTGGCTGCTTTGTGTGCTGGAAAGCATTTGACAGCACAAAATACTCATTTGGGACTAGTATTCAATGGTGCCAAGCAGCCCATAAGAGCTAACAATTCAGAATCAATAGGCAGCAGTGCTCTTCTGCCAAAATGGTACATTTGCCATGGGTACATTTGGCCTCTAATGATAGCAGACCCATGATCCTAAATTGTACATGGAGAGATGCAAAACTCATGGCCTAAAAGCAAGAACATTAACAGCAAGAGGCAGTAAATTAAATAAAAAGGTCCTAAATGTTTCATTTTTCAACCAATTTGGTTGGACTGTTTATGAGGGACAATGTCTTGTAAAATCATATTCATTGTCTATACAGCACTCTTGCCCAGGCATTTCATAAAGTGCAATGATTCCAAATCCCGTATGAGTTGACTGAATAAACATCGCTTAGAAAGGACACCTAAAAGATGGCAGAGAATATCAGTACACTTCAGAAGTTTATAATCGGCCTGCACTATAATGGAATCAAATTTGCGCCACCTTTGCATTGGCAACCTTCAGTCTTGAAAGACTATGGTATCGCGCTCTGAAAGGTGGTTCTGGAACAGCGTCTAGTGTGGCTGAAAAGGCCAATCCGGGAGTGACAATCCCTTCCACACCGGGAGCAAGTGCAGTCTGTCCCTGGTCTGTCTCCCTGGCTATGGGCCTTCCTTCTTTGCCTCTTTGCCTCAGACTGTTGGCAAAGTGTCTCTTCAGACTGGGAAAGGCCATGCTGCACAGCCTGCCTCCAAGCGGACCGCTCAGAGGCCAGGGTTTCCCACTTGTTGAGGTCCATCCCTAAGGCCTTCAGATCCCTCTTGCAGATGTCCTTGTATCGCAGCTGTGGTCTACCTGTAGGGCGCTTTCCTTGCACGAGTTCTCCATAGAGGAGATCCTTTGGGATCCGGCCATCATCCATTCTCACGACATGACCGAGCCAATGCAGGCATCTCTGTTTCAGCAGTGCATACATGCTAGGGATTCCAGCACGTTCCAGGACTGTGTTGTTATGAACTTTGTCCTGCCAGGTGATGCTGAGAATGCGCCGGAGGCAGCGCATGTGGAAAGCGTTCAGTTTCCTCTCCTGTTGTGAGCAGAGAGTCCATGACTCGCTGCAGTACAGAAGTGTACTCAGGACGCAAGCTCTGTAGACCTGGATCTTGGTATGTTCCGTCAGCTTCTTGTTGGACCAGACTCTCTTTGTGAGTCTGGAAAACGTGGTAGCTGCTTTACCGATGCGTTTGTTTAACTCGGTATCGAGAGAAAGAGTGTCGGAGATTGTTGAGCCAAGGTACACAAAGTGATGGATAACCTCCAGTTCATGCGCAGAGATTGTAATGCAGGGAGGTGAGTTCACATCCTGAACCATGACCTGTGTTTTCTTTAGGCTGATCGTCAGTCCAAAATCTTGGCAGGCCTTGCTAAAACAATCCATGAGCTGCTGGAGATCTTTGGCAGAGTGAGTAGTGACAGCTGCATCGTCGGCAAAGAGGAAGTCACGAAGACATTTCAGCTGGACTTTGGACTTTGCTCTCAGTCTGGAGAGGTTGAAGAGCTTTCCATCTGATCTGGTTCAGAGATAGATGCCTTCTGTTGCAGTTCCAAAGGCCTGCTTCAGCAGGACAGTGAAGAAAATTCCAAACAAGGTTGGTGCAAGAACACAGCCCTGCTTCACTCCGCTTCGGATGTCAAAGGGGTCTGATGTGGAGCCATCGAAGACAACAGTGCCTTTCATGTCCTTGTGGAAGGATCTGATGATGCTGAGGAGCCTGGGTGGACATTCGATCTTGGGGAGAATCTTGAAGAGGCCGTCCCTGCTGATCAGGTCAAAAGCCTTCATGAGATCTATTTGCGCCACCAAATTATCAGAATTCTATGCAAATGCTGCTGTTGAGTTTGCCAGGTAATCAGTGAATATTTGCCAAATATTCACCAAATATTTGACACCTTGCTGGGCTGGACAGCAGATAGCACATTACTGCAGTGCTCCAGTATCTGCCTTGGCTTCCTGTTGTCTTCTGGGTACAATTCAAAGCTGTGTTTTGATTTATAAACAATGGCAGCCCAAGATCTTCTGGTGCCTGAGGCAGGGTGCAGGCAACCCGATTCTGTCAGGCTTATTGCCCACGTTCTTGCCTTACCACTAGCTCCAGGTGTGGTGAAAAGTGCCATAAGGCACTCTGGTGCCAGCAGTACAGCCGTAGCACCCATGCTGAGGCCCAGCACCAGTTGATGCTTGGCCTCAGTACTCAGAAAATACATCAGGAGAGCTCAGGGTGGTGATTATTGCAACAGGTCAGTAGCTAGGCTGTTCGGGGGGGGGGGAGATGCGGGGATGAAACTAGACAGAGGGAGGGAGGGCCAGAGGGAGAATTGGCCCTGGGAGGGGGGTGGAGAAGGCAGCACAAGCTGCCACCAAATCTTGAACCCCCTCCAAAGTTGCAGAGACTGACATGGGTCTCCTCAGTTCTGTGCCCACTCAATAGCAGTTGCAGATCTGTGTAGACTGATCAGGGCTTCCTGGCATTGACACAGGATAGGGGAACCAAGTTTCCCTTCCCCCAATGCTCTGGGAGCTTCCCTGGCCCCATAGGATACAGTGGTGGCCATTTTGGCATCACTGTCTTCTTGGTTGCCAGGGAAGCCTAGGATTGGATCCTCAGTGCCTTCCCCCTTACCTAGTGGTGCATGACCACTTCCTTTTCCCAGACTCGTTGGATTTAAAACGAAAGAAGGGAATGGAATAGAAGGGAAAGTTAGGAGGAGTGTGGTGGGCTAGAGTGTCTCTCAGGAGGTGTTCTACTCCACCACTTTCCTCACTTCCTTTTCCCTCTCCGTTTTCAAATTCAGCAAGCTTGGTATGAGATGCAGGTGCAGTGGCAACAGACAAGAAAGCAAAAGGGAGTGGCATACCCAGTGGTCTCTGCCAATCACCACATGAGCTGACCGCATGTGGAGGGGCTCATTAATCCCTTGACAGCTTCCATTGTAGGTACCTTAGAGTGCTTTCTAGCCATTGTATAATCTTGGTAACCAAGATTAGCTCAGATAAGTTCATCTGTATTTGACACCTGGTTATGTTTATTAATAATAATAATAATTAATGTGGGAAAAATTATTTCAGTGATGTTTTACAGCAATCCTGTAAGGGAAGTCAGTATTAATTATCTCTGTACGGGAGGTGAAAGGGCTCTATACTAGGAGACTGTAGCTTGTGTGGCTGACAGCCTAATTCTATGCCATAGCATGCAGACATGCCAAAAGGGCCTGTGTTGCATGCTATGGGGGGAGGGGATATTTTCCCTTACCCCTCCCTAACCACCAGTACCTCCCCTTGACCACCAGTGGGCCTCTGTGGACTTGTGCCGATTCTTCAGGAGTATGTCAGTTCATGCCAGCTGCCACCTCCTCTCCTGCCTCTGACATGCCCCTGGCCTTCCCCATTCCTCCCTGTAATGCCCACCTCCACCTCGTAATGCCCACCACACTGACTTACCAACATTTGCAAACTTTCTTTGTCCCACCAGTCCAGAAGCACGTGGCTCTGCTTGTTTCCAGAATGCTTTTTATGCTGCTCTGAAGCGTGTTCCACCACACTAGTTCGGATGGCCAAACTCAAGTATTCGATTGGGCCATAGGGCTACCGAGGGAATTCTTGACTCAGATAAGATTTGAATAAAATGATTTGTTTGTCATCAGGACAAATTACTAGGTGGGAGATGACTACGGAGTCCCAATGAGATCACTTAAAGCCCAGGACTCTTCCTCCCCATAGGAAGAACTGAAAGGCGAAGTGCCAGCATGTTTCTTTTGGACATTTTGTTCCTGGCTGAGGAAGCAGCAGCAATGTTAAGTGCAGGTAGATGAAAGTATTCTTCTCCATCCATCCCCAAACAAAATGCACCATACCTATGAAGTGATGACTGTCTATCAAGCATAATAAGCAGTAGTGCATAATTTATCAGTGTTAATAGCCTTTGGGGCATTTCTGAAGGAATTAATCTAAACAACCCAACAATTTATCACATCACGATACATAACATGCACTTTTAATTAATAAATGGAAATTCTATTGCTTTTACAGCGAGAGCAAATCAATCCCTTTTTTACCTTCTGACTGCCGTTTGGGTTTCTTTAATGGGTTTTAATGGGTTCTGCTCACTGATCTCAGCTTATGCACTGGCTTCCTGGAAGACTTTCTATACTTTGTGGCATAATCTCACAGCTTCCTTGGAAAACTTCCACCAAGATATCACCACGCAAATAATCACTCTCGTTGTTACTGTAAAGCATCATTCATTACTCTTGAGTTGACCTCTCCAGCCAAACTCAGAAAATACTAAAGTGACTGTAATGGAAAGACGTTCTCATCAACAGATGATCTTAGTTAAAACCATTGACTTGTTACAGCTGAATGTATACATCAGCTACCTAATATTATTGGCTCTCTAAGCAGTGCTCCCGCCCATAAATTTCAAAGCATTACACAGTGTATATATTTCAATGCCTGATTCACATCACCAATTTGGGATAAGGTACATTTGTGGTAAGATAATATCAGAATATTACATCTGAGGATATTTTGTTAGGAATACCTCCCCAGGCAATTTTTTTTTCAAAATGTTTGTTTGCTACCAATCTCTGGAACTATCATCTTAAATAAGATTAAAACTGTAGGCCCTAAACCATTTCTTGAGTAGGCCACTGGTCTTTAATGAAATTGCACAGAAAAAATGCATTGATGACCTAGGAACTACTTTTGCAATCCCAGTTTAAGGCCGAATTAGATGCGCACACAAACACTTTTGCAAGTGGCATGCTTCCAACTTGAAGCACCTATTTTTTTTGCTCAATATGACCACACTGGAGTGGGGTCAATCAGGTTTGAGCCAATCAACCCCCCAACAGAGCTGTTTTTGAGCAAAAAGAGATGCTTCCAGTTAGAAGCATGCCTCTTGCACACACATTGGTACATATGTCAAATTTGTACATTAAATGATAAAATTTTGGTCAACAAACCAGTGGCATCAGCCAGTGTGGTAACTCATGGTGTCACCCCGCATGGCCTGTGTCCACCCCCAGAGCTCTGGGTACACTCGATCTGCCTGGCCAGCCTTCTCCCACCTACCCATTGGGTAGACCTGGCCAATACAGAAACCTGACTGACCAGAAGGCCAGGTCTATTAGGCCGGTAGACCTGGACTCTGGCCAGGTAGACTTGGGCTCTAGAGAGGGGTAGACAAAGGCTTGTGGAAGAAAAATCCAATAGGTTGGCCAGGTAGACACTGGGCAGGTAGACCTGGGCTGCAGAGCATTTGGTGTCACCCCAATGGTATTACCTGGTGCGATCCAAGCCCCCTGCACCCCCCTGGTGATACCACTGCAACAGACCTAAATTGACCAAACTGAAGGTAATGGATGCGATCCATAAATGGATACAATCTAATATTTACTTGAGTACTTTGACAGCCCAACCCTAACACCTCCTTTCCCCGCCAATACAGCCATGCCTTCTGAGCTCTGTTTTTCACTCAGATCAAATTAGACTGTCACTGGACCTGAACCAGATACTAAAGAGTCCTTAAGAAAATGAAAAAGAATAAGAATGCTGAGCACTTAACGACACACTTTCAACATTAAAGGCACATCAGAAACGCTATCTAGGTTACCTTACAACAATTCTGTAAGTCAGTATTGTTATTTATGTATCGCAAATGGGGAGAGGGACCTGAATCTGAGAGAACAGTGACTCCCTGTCTTGCAAATTGATGACTGAGATGAAATTTGAACCAGGAAACTCCTGGATCACACCATATCCTCTATATCATCACACTGTATAAGGTCTGTAGAAAGTCATCAAGCAATAACTTTTTTTAAACAAACCATTATCCATATTCCTTCTATCAACACACTAACACCACTAGATAAACTATTCTTTCTAAATCATCATTAATTAAAAAGAATTATGATCCAGACAACTAAACAAAGACCCCTGGTATAAAACAAAGAGTATGCCCCAGTGACAGATCTCTACAACAACCTCTTGTACCAATTGGGTGATATTTACCATATGTCCCATGATTGATAGTAAGATTTAATGAGTTCTTACAAGCAATTAAATAATCAAGGGTTCCTGCTGTTATATGGCAGAGCCTGATAGAACAATGACAAATGAGAGAATATCTACAACCTAATCAAAGGGACATATTTCCTTGGGAACAAAATAATATTATCTACCAGTGCAATCAAAGGACAAAAGGACCCAGAGAGGACACAACAGAACATGATAACTTTGGTGTTCTTTTCATTAGCTAGCTATACTGTTTCCATTTAATGGATCCTATTAAATCAAAACAGGAGTTAGGCAAGTTAAATTTCCTTAAAGTTTCATGCCCCATTGATTTATATCCGTTTGAGAAGTAGTTTATATATTGTATGCCCAGTCATCTCGACTCTTTTTCCATCTCATAATAATTTTACCTGCTTATTTGTAGTGCTTTCTAAAAGGCACTGGGTCAGTGTTGTACAGGAGTTTGATGTTAATCCTATCATGTAAACAAACAGCCTCTTGTTCAGTGACAGTCTTGTTGCATCATTTTGATGAGCTAATCAGCGGTTCAGTTGCTGCCATTTTATTTCTCCCTCACTGAAACTTACAAATAAAAATAAAATTTTCCAAAATAGGAGTATGAGTAGATGAAATTTCAGAAGTGCTTAGATTCATGTGCAGAATGACCAGATGTCTTCTTTTTCCAGGACATGTCCTCCTTTTTAGCTTCATGTCCTGTAAAAGAACTTAAATGTCCTCCTTTTCCCTGAGTAAGCCCCTGCAGTCAGCACATGTAAAGCATCTTTCATTATGATGCACATGGTCTTCTTGTAATTAATAAATTACAGGTAATAAATTATAGGTAATACAGTTTTAAATGTAATAATAAGCAATAATAGTGCTTAAATTGACCACATAAAATCAATATACTAGTGTTCTTAGCTTTTATTTTGTCATTTCCTACATTTTTCAGTGCCTTATCCTCTTTTGTGGTTATGTCATCTGGTCACCCTGTTAACGTGGAAATATTTCAGCACATCCTAGCTTAACTTTTACTTCAGAACAAGCAAAAGAAAAGCAATAGGCAAACACTGATTCTGTTTTTTAACAGTCTCACCTTTGGATAGAGCACTGGTTCTCAGACTCTCCGGGAGTTCGAGAATTAGGGTAAGTCTTTGCAGGGGCAGGGTGGAAAACATCAATGTGATTCCCAGGATCATGCCACTGTGGGGGAAGGGGGGGTTGTTTTTTAACTTTACTTACCTGCTGCCGGGGTCCAGGGAGCCCCGTGGGGCCCTCTGCAGGGCTCCCCATAGCTTATAGAATGTTAGGTTCTGTTCCGGGCCCAATTCAAGGTGCTAGTTTTGACTTTTAAAGCCCTTTATGGCTCGGGTCCGGGGTATTTGAGGGACCACCTCCTTCCCTACAGTCCTGCCCATGCTCTTAGATCATCTGGGGGGACCCTTTTGACTGTGCCGCCACTAAGTGATGTGAGAGGGGCGGCGGCCAGGAAGAGGGCCTTCTCGGTGGTGGCCCCCGAACTGTGGAATACCCTCCCCTTAGAACTGAGAACTGCTCCCTTGTTGCTAACGTTTTGGCGTGGACTGAAGACCTTTATATTTCAAAAAGCTTTTAATTGTCGACAGGCTGGCTGGCGTTCTTGCTTCTTGCTTTTTATATGAAAATCCACGGGGTTTGTTTGTTTTTAGATTTTTTAATTATTGTAAATTGTTTTAAATTGTTTTTCATGTTGCACTTTTAAATTGTAAGCCACCTTGTGTGCCCTTTGGGCAAAAAGGCGGGGTATAAATTAATAAAATAATAATAATAATAGAAAAACAATCACAACCCACTTCTTGCTTGCGATCGCTAAACTGGAAGTGGGCTGAGATCTTTTTTTAACATTCTCAATGCCACCAGGAGCCCTTCCGAGGGTTCCATGGGACTCCCCATACCCCACATCCCCTGGACCCTACCCCTTAAAGGGAAAAGGGAAGAGGTTCTCTGGTTGGTGGTTTGCAACCCGCCAGATTGAGAATCACTGGGATAAGGTTCCCAAACTTTCTTCACAGCACCTTTACAGTTCCGTTGCTGTGTTTCCTTTGGAAATTTAAAATATCCTGTGGTGCCCCTGTGAGTGTGTTGCAGTGCTGTGGCTCAGTTTGGGAACTGTGGGTTTAGGGGCAAATATGTATAACAGTAAATCTATTTTTTTTTCCTTTGCATATGATGCAGCAGAAATCATCAGAATATTTCAAAAATTAAACCAGTAAGAAAATACGTTTCACAGTGTGACCTACTCCCTGGGATTTACTCCAGGTAAGTGTGTACAGGATTGCAGCCTCAACTTCAGACTGTTAGTTACCAGGCAGGCTCCTAAGTCATGTGTAACATGTGTACATAGGCAAAATCTATTGCAGGGGGACTACTGCTACAGCATGGTACACCCGAATGGTACAACATGAAATGAGGAAGAAGGCAAGGTTGTAGGTTCAACAACAGATATGTTTTATTGTGGGGATAAAGAATATAATACCTGGCAAGGAGAGGTAATGAGACGCAGAGCAACGTCTCCAACCGTCATTCACACAACTAGACCCTAACTATCAGTCATTTCTAGGCAGAAAGAGACAGAAAAAGGAAATCCTAAGGGAATATGGTGCATAATATAACACAAACACAGGAAGAGAGAAATGAGGAAGAACAGGTCATAGGGAAATCAGGAGTGCTTCCCAGGAGGAACAGATGCTGGAGGGGGTTGTGGTAGCAGGAGGAAGATGAGAAGAACTGGGGGAAAGTAGGAGTGGCAAAGCACAAATGTTCCAGCTGAAACAAAAGACCATAGCTGAGACTATGGAGTGCTAGACTCACTCACACAAGAAGAGGAAAAGACAGAACATTAATGGCTTAATCCTATCTTTTCATGGTGCAGTGCAGTTTACAGCCTCCAGTGCATCCTGCGGGCCTTTTTTACTTACCACTTCCACCATTCCCTGCCCCCCCCCCATGAGACTCCTCAAAGCTATGCCAGCTCTTTTGTTTTAGGGGTGGCTTGGGGACAGGTCAGGGAAGGATCTTGGCAGCACTGGCACCCACCAAAACCTAGATCCCCCTCCCGGCCCAGACATGTCCCCAGAAGGTACCTTAGAGCTGTGCCAGCAAACCGTCAATTTGGCAAACAAAACCAGAACACAGAGAGGTTTATGGGCCAATAGTCAGAGTACCAGGCAACAACATTCTGTTGTCATCTATTGCTAGCAACAACAACAAAAAACTAGCATAGCATAGCATACCGTGGGCAGTTCCAAATGGGATTCAAGATTGTCACACATTGTTCATGTATTCTTTACAGGCAGCTCACACAGCATCATCATTCATCCATCATCCGTCTGTTATCCACCTGCATTTTTCCTGCGGTTCAACCATCACTTTCATGAACAGGGAAAATGTACAATGTTGGCAACCTTCAGTCTCAAAAGACTATGGTATTGCGCGCTGAATGGTGCTTCTGGCACAGCATCTAGTGTGGCTGAAAAGGCCGATTCGGAAGTGACAATCCCTTCCACACTGGGAGCAAGTGCAGTCTGTCCCTGGTCTCTGCAAATCCCCTCTCTCACATCGCTGGAATGGTCCAATGGAAAGGCAGAAGCCAATACGGTTGGTTCCAGCGGCGTCGCAGGAGTTGCCAGAACGTGACTGTGTTCAGCCATGAACTGCCTCAGGGACTCCAGCTCCGGATTTTGCCTCGAGGTTGACTCTTGAAGCCTTTTCCATAACTGGATGTAGCCACAAGGCAGTGGAGGTTTGGGATCAGAGTTTTCCTTCTCTCAGATGAGCTGCCTTCCCAGGCTAACTAGTCCCATCTACCCGGTGGCTGTTTAGTCGCCTCTTATGACAAGTACAGCCAAGTTGAGGGCCTGTTCTTACCCCCAGCCCCCAGGGGAGGATGCAGGAGTGGAGGGGCAGAAAGGAAGATTGTGGGGGATGGAGGACTGCAGGGGGAGAGAGAGGATGAGGGTAATGGATGATTGCAGAGGGGGCAAGGAGAGAGGGGGGTTGTGGGTAATGGAGGATTGCAGAGAGAAAGGGGATGAGGGTAATGGAGGATTGTAAAGGGGAGGGGGGAGAGAGGGGGGTTGTGGGTAATGGAGGATTGCAGAGGGAGAGGGGGGATGAGGGTAATGGAGGATTGTATAACTGCAGTGTGACTGCAGTGTGAACTGTTTGTTAGCCCTATGATACCGTCTTTTTTGGAGAAGCATGTGCCCAGATTCAATTGAACGCAGAAGTAATAGAAAGATGTGGAGAAACCGTCTGCTTTGTCTGCCATATGGAATGTTACATTTCCATAGGATACTTAAAGCAGAAAAATGATGACTGGTTTGCACTACAAAGAGCAAGTCTGGAAGCACATGACTGAGATAAAAGACCTTTCAGATTTAGTCACTGAAATGTTGGCTTCCTAATGAGCAGTACTGTATAACACAACCCAAGATGGAGGCTTTGTCAGTATTGATGAGGCAAACATTGTAGATAACTCCTTCCTCAGTGCATTTAAACAACATAAAATACTGTACATCTGGTCAACGGCTTGTACCCAAGGAAAGTTAGTCATCCCAAAGCACAATAAAATCAATAAGACAAGTTGTTCGTGACTAGTGGCCCAATTCTATCCTTCAGTTATGACAAGAGAACTCAAGTTCCACTGTCCTAAATGGTGCAGAGCAGCTGTAAATGGCAAATTGCTGCCAAGTGTGAAGTCTCATTCATGTCAAAGGAACTTAAGGTCCAATCCTAAGTGGGCCTAGTGCCAGCGCTGAGCTCCAGCACCAGCACTGGATGTTGCAAATGTGCCATTAGGCATGTTCGTGGCACCTGGAGAAGAGGGGCCATCAGCGCTGGGCCTCAGCGCTGCTTGGATGGCTGGCCAGTGTTCCTCCAGCACCAGCCGGTAGTGAGTATTTTTGGAGCTGGGGGGAGGGAGGCGGGGAGTGGGTGGAACAGGCTGGAGGGGGGTGGAGGGAGGGAAGGACTGGGCATGGAAGGGGGGCAGAGGGGGTGACAAACTCTGCCGCCATATCCTAACCTCTGTCCCAGCCCAGGCACCCTGACGCAAGCCTCCTCATGAGCGGACACAGGTCTGAGGAGTCTCATTGGTGCCATGGCTGCACTACCTGGGGTAAGGGAACAAATGTTCCCGAGGAGACTCCAAGTGCTAGCCTGGCACCCACTGCATCCAGCAGTCACCATTTCAGCCCTGGATGCCACCGGCAATAGGTTTGGGCTGCCCCTCATAACTAATTGGCTACAACCCAATATGTGGCACCTAAATGATCAAAGGGCACAGTGCTCCCGTATAATGTGTGACATGGACATAATGTGTCAAATGGACATAAGCACAGCCAGCTCTCCCTGGATTGCACTCTGATAGATCAAGTCTGGTCTGCTGAAAGTAAATATATGAATTAATTGCACCTTAACACTGGCATTCCTTGAGATGTAAGGACAAATGCACCAGCAGAAACAACAAAAAAAGTGTTCTTTCAAGACAATATGAATCTACAGCTGCTGACTACTCACGTAATATCAGGTTGGAAAATCCTGACAAAAATGCATTAAAATGTTCAAGACTTTGCAAAATTGTATCTAGACAGATCTGCACCTGTCAAGAAATATAAGTGCCAGGCTATAGAAGTTCCTCAGCTATCACACATCGTACTGCAAGGTGTTAGACGGTGTGCAGATTGCAGATGAAAAGATCAGAGAAATATTACGGAGATAATAGATCAATCAAGAACTGCAAAATCCTGTAACCATCTGCTGCCAGCAGGTCGCTTGTTTGAATACTTATTTCTAAGTATATCAACTATCCTTAGAAATATGTCAGAACCTCTTTCTTTAAAGAAAAAAAAATCCGGTCGCTTATGGACACGTTAGACATGTCTTAGAGCACAATCCTATGCCTATCTACTCAGATGTAAGTTCCACTATAGTCAATGGGGCTTACACCCAGGTAAGTGTAGCTAGGATTGCAAACTTAGGGCCCAATCCTATCCAACTTTCCAGCACTGGTACAACCTCAATACAGCCCGAGGTAAGGGAATAAATGCTCTCATACCTTGAGGATACCTTTGTGGCTGCCTCCTCACCACAGGATGCAGTGCATGCCCCTTCAGCACAGCAGCACCTGCACTGGAAAATTGGATAGGATTGGGCCCATATTCAGCTATACAGTCAACCTATATCAGCCTAACAGCTCAATCCTATGGTTCTCCCCCACTGATGCAGCTGTACCAAAATGGCTCATGCTGCATCCTGGGGGGAGGGCAGTCCTGGAGATCTCCTCTGGGTAAGGGAACATTTGTTCCGATAGGCAGGGGTAAGCCTCCATGGCGTGAATGGGTCTACTCAGACCTGTGCCAAGGATTTCTCTGACATGGGTCCACATGGATCTGTGCTGCAGTATTGCATCCAGGAAGAGGGTTTGGATTGGGTGGCTGTGGCTGCCATCAAACCACCCCCTCCCTGGATGAAAACCATCCCAGTTGCCACCCCTGTTGCCTCCAACCCTCTCTTGCCCTGTTCCACTTCCCTCGCTATCCTATCTAAGTTGGCATTGCTGCTGTGATCCTCCAGTGCGTGGGTGAAAACTCTTACCTTCCCACTGGCACTCCAGCAATGCACAACTCTGCGTGCTTCCAGAAGGGCTTCTATGACTGCCATCAGGAAGTTAATGCTGGCAGAATGTTCATTCTGCCAGCTTTACAGCCCAATAGGCTTGTGTCCAGTTCTGGTTGCCACATCTCAAAAAGGATATAGTAGAAATGGAAAAGGTGAAGAAGAGAGTGACCAAAATGATTACTGGGATGGGAAACCTCCCTTATGGGGAAAAGCTAAAGTGTTTGGGGCTCTTCGGTCTAGCAAAAAGGTGCTTGAGGGGGGAATATGATTGAGATGTATACAGTTATGCATGAGATAGAGTAGACTGAGTGATGTTCTTTTCCCTCCCACACAACACCAGAACCAAAGGACCTCCACTAAAATTGAGTGTTAGGGCAGACAAAAGAAAATATCTCTTTACACCGTGTGTAATTAGTCTGTGGAACTCCTTGCCACAGGATGTGGTGATGGCATCTGGCCTAGGTGCCTTTAAAAGGGGACTGGACAAATTTCTGGAGGAAAAGTCCATCACAGGATACAAGCCATGATGTGTTTGTGCAACCTCGTGGTTTTAGAAGTAGGCTACCTCAGAATGCCAGATGCAAAGGAAGGCACCAGGATGTAGGTCTCTTGTTGTCTTTTGTGATCCCTGAGGTATCTGGTGGGCCACTGTCTGATACAGGAAGCTGGACTAGATGGGCCTTTGGCATGATCTAGTGGGGCTCTTCTTATGTTCTTTTGACTTTAAACCAAAGATAGCCAGCTGATTTGGCCCTGTGCATCATTTCTGAAATATTTCATGTTCTGGAGGCCCACACTTAAAAACAGAAAATTTCAGTTCCATGTGATTACATGCATAATCTGCATATAACTTGCAGATGCATGGTTGTATTTGGTTCATATTTACTTTGCAGTATTCAGATTCAGGGTCTATGACCTGAATATGTGAAAAAATTGAATTAGACCTTGAATTAAGTTGGAAAAAACATTGTTATTGAATGTTGAGAATTAGGGAAACTATCTGAGATGGCACCAGTAGTTGGCCAATTGGGTCAACCTCTGGATTCTCAGAACCAGTGGCAGTGCCTAATGTACCACTGAAGTGATTGGGGTGTATCCTGGGGGCCCAATGGAGATATTTCCCCAGGACATCCAGCTACATGGTGCCAGTCCCGGAAACAATGTTGTCTGATGACTTCTTGTCTCCGCCTCTCCATTTTTATATAATTTGATATATGTTTTGCATTAGCATTGGTAGCATGAGAGTTATATATTTTTATGTTAATGTTGAAATTCCCAAGATTCTCTAAAGACACACAGAGGCCACAGATATACCACAGTTTCTGTGTTCCTAATTCTTAATATAATCTTTCAATAGACAACCGAAAGCAGAAGTTATTCACTAATGTCTGACAAAATAGATAAATGGACCTCATAGATAAATAGATAAATGAAGAAAGAAACTCTTGCAACTTCTTTTGTGGTTCTGAAGATGTCTTTGAAATTAGAGGTAGTGGAGGTAACCCTCCAAAATTTACCTCAGGTCCTCCAAAACTCCAAATCTGGCAACCTGGTTGCAGAGGCTGAGGTAACCCCACAAAACTTCTCTCAAGCCAAAAAGCTTAGATCTAGCAATGTCCCTCTTAATGACCTGTAAGTACACTAATGTGGCAATGCTTATAATGCCACCAGGTCATATATTTACATGATTTAAATGGAGCACTTGATGTAGCTGTGGACATCAAAACCAAGACCAAAGCTTCTCCTGATCTATTGAGTGAGAGCAAGACTGTTTACTGTAACTTATTCAAAACCAGCAAAATGAATTCCATATGTGATGGCAAAATTCAACAGCTGATACTAAAAGACTTCATTTTAAAGAACTATGTGAGAAAAGTGCTACAATCTGTCAGCGTTAAATTCTTACTACTATTCACAATCAATAAATTCACAAAAATTATACACCTCATTAGGTTCCACACAGATTGCAAAGCTAGCTATAATGTAAAAACAGGCAGACAGTCTGTCTCAATATTATTACAGGAAGAGTTGGTTAAATTAATAGCTTCTCATTGATTAAAAAATCTTGCATTTTGCATGTCCTAAGGTTGGTTCCCACCATTACCTTTCAATAAGAAAGTGTGTGTCAGTGGAGAAATGTGGTTATATTGAACTACTGAATTGAAATACATAGGTAGGCAAAATAAGTTGTTTACATTAGCTTACTACGGTTTCCTGTCATAAAGGTCTGTTTACCTGAAAGGAAAGGACAGGCCCCTCGCAGACCTGCCCCACCCTCCGAGAGGTAATCAGCTTAAAACAGTCATTAAGCATAAATAATACAAGTCAATGCAGTCATTATTCTAAGCAAGAAATCATTATGTCCAGCATAGCATTTCATAACGTCTCTCCGCTTTCATTAGAAGAAGCAGCAGCAGCAGCAAAGTTTGAAAAGATTTCCTCATGTCATTTCTGCACAAGTGCCTTCTTTGCGGTGGTCCAAGGCTGCCATAGGTCTTGAACTGGTGACCTGAGAATTCAGCCCAAGTCAACAACATCACATTCTGGCTGAAGATTTTCATCCTACTGTACATGGAGACCAGCCAATGAAGTGTCCTAGCAAAGGCGGGCCATTGAGAATCAGATAACACTTGATTCTCTGTACAAAAGTTTGCAGATCAGCTAATTTACTGAGTAATGAGGAGCTCTGCATGGCTATGAATAATCTTTGCCAGTGCTGGCATTTACTCATGTGTAAATTCCCCCCCCCCCCCGTTGTGAGATTTTTATACACAACTAAGAGTGGACCTGCCTGAAGCCTAATAGTCTTGCACCATGAACATCAAGAGAGGTTGAGAGACAATATAAAAATGAATTTCTGATCCTACCAATAGCTTCCAGTGAATTTTGTCAGTGACTGCTCTGAATCTAAGGAAAGAACATGACCTTATAACTATCTGAATTTTCTTTACAGCAGAACGTGCGCTACCTATATATACATCACTCTGGGCAACCTAGTTGAGAGACACACTGTGAATTCAGAATAAACTTTTTTTTGTTTTGTTGGCAACCTTCAGTCTCGAAAGACTATGGTATCGCACTCTGAATGGTGGTTCTGGAACAGCGTCTAGTGTGGCTGAAAAGGCCGATTCGGGAGTGACAATCCATTCCACACCGGGAGCAAGTGCAGTCTGTCCCTGGTCTGTCTCCCTGGCTATGGGCTTTCCTTCTTTGCCTCTTTGCCTCAGTCTGTTGGCCAAGTGTCTCTTCAAACTGGGAGAGGCCATGCTGCACAGCCTACCTCCAAGTGGGCCGCTCAGAGGCCAAGGTTTCCCACCTGTTGAGGTCCATTCCTAAGGCCTTCAGATCCTTCTTGCAGATGTCCTTGTATCGCAGCTGTATTCTACCTGTAGGGCGCTTTCCCTGCACAAGTTCTCCATAGAGGAGATCCTTTGGGATCCGGCCATCATCCATTCTCATGACATGACCGAGCCAACGCAGGCGTCTCTGTTTCAGCAGTGCATACATGCTAGGGATTCTAGCTCATTCCAGGACTGTGTTGTTTGGAACTTTGTCCTGCCAGGTGATGCCGAGGATGCGTCGGAGGCAGCGCATGTGGAAAGCGTTCAATTTCCTCTCCTGTTGTGAGCGAAGAGTCCATGACTTGCTGCAGTACAGAAGTGTACTCAGGACGCAAGCTCTGTAGACCTGGATCTTGGTATGTTCCGTCAGCT
Source organism: Tiliqua scincoides (assembly GCF_035046505.1). NCBI lineage: Eukaryota > Metazoa > Chordata > Lepidosauria > Squamata > Scincidae > Tiliqua > Tiliqua scincoides. The sequence goes on from NC_089825.1 coordinate 31,737,398, forward strand.
TCTTGTTGGACCAGACTCTCTTTGTGAGTCTGGAAAACGTGGTAGCTGCTTTACCGATGCGTTTGTTTAACTCGGTATCGAGAGAAAGAGTGTCGGAGATTGTTGAGCCAAGGTACACAAAGTGATGGATAACCTCCAGTTCATGCGCAGAGATTGTAATGCAGGGAGGTGAGTCCACATCCTGAACCATGACCTGTGTTTTCTTAAGGCTGATCGTCAGTCCAGAATCTTGGCAGGCCTTGCTAAAACAATCCATGAGCTGCTGGAGATCTTTGGCAGAGTGGGTAGTGACAGCTGCATCGTCGGCAAAGAATAAAGAATGTTTTGAATAACAGAGGGTCTGATCCTAGTGGGTTCTGCTGTGATAGTCAAATGATCTTTACAGTAACGTAAAGAAGAAAGTGTTGAAATGTTCATTTTTCTTCATTCAGTTGTTATTGTTGAAAGAATTTGTGAGAGTCCTTACAGAAGCACCCATGTTTGAATACTCTTACCCTCTTCTTACATTCTTTCTATGCATACAAGGGAACACTGCATGTGTACCTTCTGGCGTAACTAGTCTACAGGAGTCACATAATCTGTTTCAGAACTAGGGTGGAAGAATGGGGGCTTTCCCTTCCCCCACAATGGTACCAGACTGTGCTATTTACACAATATAAACACACTGTTTACACACACACACACACACACACACACACACACACACACAGCCTTCATTGGAACCAATGGAGGCATAATGGATTGAGATTGCAGCAGGGGTAGGGTTAAAGTCTCTTCTGCTCCCCCCCCGTGGTCCTGATCCAGAATGTACGCATTCCATGTGCTATGGACACTAGAACATGCAAGCTCATTAAGGCTGCAATCCTATACACATTTTCCTAAGAGTAAGTCCCATTGAACTCTTTGGATTGCATTCATGCACACATTGCACTCATGGGGTTGCACTGTAATGCTAATAATCTAATAGCAAATGCAGTTTGGCTCTCAGGGCACAAGCCTAACCAGGTCTAGTCAGACCTGGTCTTCCAGGTCTACCAGGTCTATGTCCTACTTTGTTCAATGGGGTTTATTCTCAGGAAAGTGTGGTTAGGATTGTAACCTCAGACAACCCCTGAATGGCCTCACCCCTGACCTATGTACATTCCATAGCCCAACCTTTATACATGTACCAGAGGGTGAGAATGGAGCTGTATCAAAGTCCAACTGTTTTATCTTATGTATTTATTTATTTGGTAGCCGCACTCTCAACATTGCACATACGTCTTTCAATAGCAAAAGGAGAAATGTCTCTGAATCACCAGTCACTTCTCTCGATCCTCTAATGCCATGTGCAAAACCAAGAGAAGCTCATGCTTTCATTTCCCCAAAACTGAGTTATCAGTGATAATGTCTGCATAGACATTACCTGGGTTGTTTTGTTTTGTTTTCCTTTTCTAAATTAATGAATCTGAGATCTCAGCTGTTGACCGAAAACCTCCTGACTGCCTCTGTGTTTTCTGTTGAAACATCAAAAAGGAAACATCGGCATCAACACTTGTAATAATAATAGTAAATCTTGAACTATTAATAGTAAGAGTTTTGGGAATTAGTTGTAAATTATATGCCATGAGGAGCAACAGAAAGCCATATGGGTGATCAACAACTTAGCAGTAACAATGTCCTTCCTGGGTCGCTTGCCAAGAACTGTGTGGCATTAAGAAAAGTGAGATATTTTATAATATGCATATTCTAGCAGAGCTGTGCCATGTCTTTCCACATCTTTCATGTCTAGTTGCTATTGCAGGAGAGTTGAGAAACTCCTTCCATCAACATGACTAGGAGCAATGGCTTCCAACATGGCTAGGAGCAATTTGGTTCCTCCCTCCCAGAAGTGCCTCTTTCAGCAGACAATCCAGTGGATTGTATCTGAGGGAGTGATGCCAGAATACATATAGGATTGGCAAAGGGCCCATGCTTATTCAAAAGCCCACCAGGCCAGGCTGGACCTTGAATCCTGGTGCCAGCAGTCATATTTAATGCACCATCCAGAGCAGGGGTGTCAAAACTCATTTCATACAGAGGGCTGAAGTTAGCATTCATGGTGCCTGCTAAGGGCCAGAAGTGACATCATCAAGCAGAAAGTGACATCATCAAGCAGCTGGTGGTCAGAAATAAGCAGTTTGTTCTCACATAGAAATTCATTAGCTGAAATGACAAAAGAGAAAAATGTACAAATCTTGTATACATTTTCAAGATATGAGAGAACTCAATTATCACATTGTGAGAGCCTAATTATAGTGGGGGGTCAAATAAATTGTGTCTAGGGGCCACATTTGACCTGCGGGTCTTATGTTTGACACCCCTGATCCTGAAGATGGCAAGTTACCATGGGGTCTCCATGCAAGGCTTGCTTATGACAACCTGATACGACCATTAGCAGTGACATGCGCCAAAAACTCAGGCCTGTTTAAAAACAAAACAAAACTCAATTGCTGCATGTGAAATTTTCAAGCAGTGTTCATACACAGATTGTACACTGCAGTAAGCCAACCTTGCTGAAACGAATGCACACTTGTAACCATGGCTAGTGAAGGAGATCCAGACAATTCTGCCCAGCTTCCCACATATGGATACCACTGTGGTCACTGGGGTGTCAAACTTGTTTCATATCGAGGGCTGAACAGCATTCATGATGCCTGCCAAGGACCAGAAGTGATGTCATTAGGCAGGAAGTGATGTCGTTAAACAGTTCATAACCAAAAATAAGCACTTTTTCTCACTTAGGAACTCATTAGCTGCAAATGACAGAAGAGGAAATACACAAATCTTGATCATATTTCAAGATATAAGAGAGCCCAGTTTTCATGTGGGTTGCCCTTGCAGCAGTAAAACACCTCAGCACTGCTCAGCAGCTGAGAGCCTGAGGACTGGATAAAAAGCTTCCGCGGGCCGCATCCGACCCCCCGGGCCTTATGTTTGACACCCCTGCCATAGATTGTAGGATTACAAGTAAAGTGAATGGAGAGGATCAAACTGCCCCTTTCAATGTAAAAAACGATCATCCTCTGTAAGACTTTCTTTTCCTTGTTGCCATCATTTTCTGACATGTCATAATTATACAGTTTCCAGAGACTTCTGTATATTTCTTTTTAAAATTGTTTTGAATGTACCTGTCTCAGTAAAAGACAAAGAACTGTCATATTCATTTTATAGTGGTGCAGTTTAAGTGCATATCTATAATCTAAGCAGTGTTTTATTTATTCCTCTTGAGCATATTTGCTGTGATAATTCAGCCTTTATACTTTGTCACTTCCAACTCCCATAATGATTGACTTTAATATTTGAAGCTTCCTCATAAATATAAATTCAGCCAAGGCGTTGTGCTGCAAGCAACAAAAGTTGGAAGGTTGCTTACAGTACCTTTTCATTGAGGAGGGAGAAGTCATTGTTCCCAGGAGAGCTAAAAAATAAACAGCAGAAAAGGGATGAATTAGATATAGGGAGTCCTTCATGGGGGAAAAGGACAGGGTCCCTCATTATCCGGGGAGGTTCTGTTTCCAGAACCCCCGTGGATATCAACATCTGCTGATATTGAAATCTGTGGATTTGGGCATCTCAAAACCTCTGAACTGGAGTTCTGGTCAGGTCCAGAGGATGATCTGAGGGCTGGGGAAGTTGTGCACAGCCCTGCACACCTTTTTCAGGGGGGGGGGGGAGTGTCTTCAAGTTTCTTGGGGAAATCAGAAGTGACATTTTTATGCCCTTATAAGGCATTCTGAGGCTCAGGGAAGCCTTAAGCAGCTAATGGCATAATAATGCCCTAAGGGCATAAAGTCACTTTCACTTTCTCCAGAGAAACTGGAAGTCAGTTTTGTTTTTTGTTTTTTGTTTTGCCTTAAATGGGCATTCTGAGGGTCAGGGAGGCTGCAAGCAGTAAACCTGGCCCCCAGAGCACCCTCTGGACCCAACCTGAGCATAGCTCTGGTTGGGTTCAGAGGGTCCAAGTGGGCTCAAATCTGTGGGTTTGGAATGAATCCACAGATCTCGAGGACCCACTGTATATCAGAAGCTCTCTTGCAGGCAAGAAGAAGCCTCTATTTTCTGGACAGGCACAAAAATTCTCCTGGGATGTACCCACATGAAATGCTGTGAACTGGATGGACCTTTGTTTTGATCCTGCAAGGCTGTGAGTTCCAGATAGCACTTACACCTGGTTTTATCCAACAAAAGCTGAATCCTGCCAAACACCATTGAAGACAAATTAGTTGTGAGTAACTTCATTCCCATGAATCTCAAAGGTGCTTAGTCAGGATGCATGGTCTTTGGATAGAGCCCATTCTCTGAACCCCAAGTGTCAAATATGTACATATTTATTTATTGAAATGGTTTGTGTCCCATCTTTCCCCCCAATAAATGGAGTGTTCAAGGCAGTGTACATCATACTGTATATATGAACATAGAAAACTGCTTCATATGGAGCCAAACCATTGATCCAGCTAGCTCTGTATCATTCACACAATGGCTCTCCTATGTTATGGCAAGAATCATTCTCAGTCTTACCTGGAGACACCAGGGATTGAAAGTGAACCTTCTGCTTCTGAAGCAGGTGCTCTTTCACTGAGTTTTTTCTCCCTCCCCACATCACTCTCTGGGACATTTATGCAACTATATTTGCTGTCCTGGTTTGTATACATTTCTAGTTCATAAACTGCTTTTGGTGCTTGGTGAAGAATACTGCTTGTTTAAACTCCTATCTCTTACACCAGCCTTCCCATTTTTAACCTTTTTTGGAAACTGATAGATGGTATCTACCCTCTTAGATCTGTATCTTTGTGTTTGCTTCTGTCAAAGATTGATTGTGAGCAGCCCAAGCCGTGTTATTATTGCCTGCACGAGTTCGAGATTCCTTTGTCTGTCTGCCTTGCCATTCTGTTGGGTCGTTTGCATAGAGGGAGCATGAACTGCTGATTTAGGGATGGAAGTGGCAATTAGTGAAGCCGGGCTGTAGTTTTGTTTTTTTGACAGGGCTGCTGAGTTAAAAGGATGACGGACACAGGGAAGTGGGAGAAGGCGTCAGAATCTGCCTAAGCAGCACATGGGCTGTTATTCGATAAATGCTCAATTTGAGTCTGGATTCTGCAGTCAAGTGTAAAAGAAAGCTCATCTGTAATTAATAACAATAAAAAAAATCCATGCGGGTACATTCCAGCTCCCTGAGTCAAAGATAAAAAAGAAGAGAAAGACACGGTGTTCTAAAAGTCTCAAAATGTTATTGTGCTATAGCACATATGTTGCTCTGCAAGCCACTACATGTTCATACATCAAATGTTTCAGAGTATTTGGGATAATCTGAAGATAGTTGTAGGTACATTGAGGGGATGGTGAAGACCCTCGTCGGCTATACAAAGGTATATGGTGGGCATGTGCATGATATATCCTCCGGAACACACACAGTTGCATATTCAGTGACATCACTTCCTGCTCAATGACATCACTTCTGGTCCTCAGCAGACATTATGAATGCTATTTGGTCTGCTGTATCAGACAAGTCTGACACCCCTGTTCTAAGGGCTGTTTTTTGGTGGCATTGCATTTGATAGGCATGTTACCAAAAATGACCAGTTCACAATGCACAGGTGGAGAAAGAGACCATTTCTTAGAGCTAAAAACAAGGATATGTGCATTTCTTTATCGGAGATTAACCTGCCCTGTCTCACAATCTCAGAAAGGCTTACAGATCTTAAAGTATCTGTGCTGTGGTGAATACCACATGGCCCCAAAGTCCTCCTTTTGTTTTGTGAACAACTTGGCCCAAGCCACTTGTTCAGGAATCTCCCAGGAAATGGCTTTTGTCACAAGGTCAAATTTACCCCTGCTGTTTTGGAGCAAGCAATGCTCTATATGAGCTAGCCTGATAGAGTGAGAGGGTTGATTGCGCTGATAATCAAAAGTGAGGCCATCCTCTTGGCCTATGGATCTCAGGCATCTTGCTATCAGTCCTGGTACCAGAATCACCAGACTGGTCTGGACTGTGCTCTTCTGGTAGGCATCCAACATCACATATAGATGTGTTGCTTTCTCAGGTAGCACATTGGCCAAGGACCCATGTCTTTCAGAAGGACCACCTGGCTTTTCCAACCCCTGCACCTTCAGTACTAGTGATAGTGTAGCACCCAATGCACCACAAAGGGATAGATGGGGGTGTCACAGGTGGGGAAGTGAAAAGTTTTGCCTTAGGGCTCCCTGTATTCTGATGCTGGCAGACTAGTGCCAAGGTGGCAGTAAAGAGGAAATTGTCACCATTATATCTAAAGACAAATAGGTTTGTCTATACCAGAACAGGGCCGTAGCTGAGGGGGGGGGAGGGCTTTGCCTCCCCTGAGCCAGCAGTTTGCCCCCCCCCCCCAGTATTTTTTCCAAACCTGTATCTAATCTGGCGTCAGTTGGGGGTGATTTGAAGCCCTTTTTGCAGCATTTTATGTTCACAGGAAGGAAGAGGGCTCCGTGCTTCTGGCAGGGATTGGGGAGGAGAGAGAGTGCATGTGTGTAGAGTGAGTAGAACAGGGTCCGGGGGGGGGGGCTCCTTGGAAGTTATGACCTCTGGTCACCCTGCCCCCATCCAGAGCACTTGGAGAGCAGGGCTGGTCAAGAGCAGCTACAGGAAGGTTGGAGAGATTCCTACTTGTACTGGCTGGGGGAAGGGAGGGTGCTATTTCTTCTACTGCGGAACATGCTAATTACTATAATGGTACTGCTGTGGGGGGGGCAGGGAGAAATGTTTCTGTTTGGAGAAATCATGGAAGCAGGTTCTTGCCTTTCAGATATACTTTTAAAATTAATGGCTGCTGCTTGGGGGCTGGGGAGACCCTTTTTCTGGTGGGAGAAAACATGGAAAGCATTTGAGCTAAAGAGAACCAAGAACTTAAGTGTGGGAAAGGTTCTAAGCAGGGGCGGATCCGGGGGAGGCCATGGGTGCACACCCCAAATGTCCTGCCAGCAGGGAAGGGCGCCCGCCAGGATGGAGAGCAAAATCAGGTGTCAGGGGAACACCCATTGGGCGGGTGCCAAGGAGATTGGCTGGAATGGGAGCCCAGGTCTACCCACCCAGCAAATAGCCACAGAGGCCTGAGAGGGGACATGATTGAGACAAATAAAATTATGCAAGGGATGGCTGGAGAGATGTTCTTTTCCCTCTCACATAACATCAGAACCATTGGACATCCACTGAAATTGAGTGTTGGGAGAGTTAGGACAGACAAAATAAAATATTTCTTTACCCAGCGTGTAATTAGTCCGTGGAACTCCTTACCACAGGAAGTGGCGATGGCAACTTAGATGCCTTTAAGAGGGGATTGGACAAATTTCTGGGGAAAGTCCATCACAGGTTACAAGCCATGATCAGTATGTGCAAGCTCCTGATTTTAGAAGTAGGCTACCTCAATGCCAGATGCAGGAGAGGACACCAGGATGCAGGTTGTGTCTTGTGTGCTCCCTGGGGCATTTGGTGGGCCACTGTGAGATACAGGAAGCTGGACTAGATAGGCCTTTGACCTGATTCAGCAGGGCTCTTCTTATGTTCTTATGTAGGCTATAAGCTCAATCAGGAGCCCAGGTCTACCCAAGCAGGTAGACCTGGCCTCCAAATCCAGGTGGGAGCCCAGACCCAGGTCTGCCTGCCCAGCAAATGTCCACAGAAGCGATAAGCCCAGGTTGGTTACCAGCTACCTGCCTGTTTGACCTGGGCTCTGAAGGTAGTGCTCATGGCCCCCTCCCAAATACAGACACTGGATCCACCCCTGGTTCTAAGGAGATTCAACTCAGAAAGCTGGAAGGATTCAGCTCAACCAGGTAGACTCAGTAAATTCAAATCTTCTGTACTTTACTTTTTAAAAGTAATCAATATTGTAAAAAAAAGAACTAGTGTTCCAACTGCGTTACTGTATTTGACTAGCATATCTTTCCTCTTGCTTTGATGTAAAGTAAATAAATTTTATTTTAATATGCATCAATGCATCAGCAATGTGTCATCGACAAATGTTATATAGGTGCTAGATAGGCGCTAGATAGGCTATATAGGTGATAGATAGGTGCTAGATAGGCACTAGATAGGTGTTAAATAGACACTATATAGGTGTTAAGATAGGTGTTAAGATAGGTGCTATATAGGCGTTAACTAGGTGTTATGTAGGTGTTAGATAGGCACTATATAGGTGCTAAATAGGTGTTAAATAGGTGCTATATAGGCATTAAATAGGCGTTATGTAGGTGTTAGGTGCTATATAGGTGCTAGGCGTTATATAGGTGTTAGATAGGCACTATATAGGTGCTAGATAGGTGTTGCATAGGCACTGATTAGGCATTATATAGGTGCTAGATAGGCACTAGACAGGTGCTACATAGGCACTATGTAGGCGCTAGACAGGTGCTAGATAGGTGCTAGAAAGGCGCTATATAGGTGCTAAATAGGTACTATATAGGTGTTAAATAGGCATTATGTAGGTGTTAGGTGCTATATAGGTGTTAGGTGCTAGATAAGCATTATATAGGTGTTAGCTGCTATATAGGTGCTAGATAGGTGTTGCATAGGCACTAGATAGTCATATAGGTGTTAGGTGCTATATAGGTGTTAGGTAGGTGCTAGATAGGTGTTAAATAGGCACTTTCAATAAAAGTAAATACTACCTGCATCACAGTGATATGTTTTACTTTTGCAGGGCTGCAGGCCTGTGTATTGCACTGGTGTGTCAATGAAAGCATATGTTGCATGCAATTTCTATGTAGGCAATACATTTTACATTGCATGCAGAGATGCATTTATTCTATGCAAATTATTGTTACATTGCTTTACAGCTAATTAATGCATCTTTCAAAAAAAACACACACCACATTATTTTCTCTTCATGAAATTTGGGAGAGTTACAGGTATTTGATGTTTCTCCAGGCTTATCCTTTTATTTTTCCCACCAGTATAGATACCTGACATCATTGCCCCCCTTGAAAAAATAGTTCCCCCCCCACCTCTAGAATCCTGGCTACGGGCCTGTACCAGAGGCATCAAACATAAGGCCTGTGGGCCAGATAGGGCCAGTGGAACAGCTTAAATAAGCAAGTTTTGCGTTTCCTCATCCAACCTTTAAACTTTCTTTGTTGCTTTTTGCTTCTCTGACCTTTTATTATGATTGGTGCTCCCTCTGGATCAATTAAATCCTGCACCTGCCCACACCTGTGTAATTGTGACATTATTGCATCAATAAACTCTCAATTTGGCTGAATCATGTTTTATATTCATTCTGATAAAGAAGTATTCGTTTCTTTTTCAAAATTCATTTCAAACATTTTCAGAATGTTTTTTGCAGGGTTTTGGTTGCTGCTTTCTTCTGTGATTTGAGACCAGATTTACTAAAGTATAAAATTAGAATCAACTGTCAGAACTTCTTTTCGACAATATCCTCAGATCAGTCCAGTAAGGGTAATCCATGACCAGTTAGACTAGGTTTCCATCTCTATCAGCTCTCCCAGAGTAAATCCCACCAGTGCAAAATGGTGCTATAAAATGGAGCTAATTAGCACTGTAACCTCCCTTTGGGGAGGGAGAATAAAATCTGCAAACCCACATTCCTGTTCCATATCAATGAACCATTCATAAGCAGAAAAGCGAAAGAAAGATTATAACTTCGACACATTGTAGTGTTGCACAGTGTGGTATGCATGAAGCTCCTTCTGAAAGGTTAACAAAAATATATGCTCTAAAATTTGGAAGAGTTTCCTGAAATAAAGGGTTCCCCCCCCCCAATTCTTATGTTAGCAACTCTTATCCCCCGCTACTGAAACTGTTTGCTAAATTCCCAAACTGTGTATAATGAAAAATGCTATGATCTTCACCATTATAACATAGCAAATTAACAGAGTCCTGATTCTCTGATCAATTATACAACGACAATATGCTATTTTAAAGCTGGAAGCCCAGCAGGAGATTTTATTTTTTTATTAATTTAGTATAATTTTAAACATTACAAAAATAACTCTCTTTACAGCTTCCCTGCTGAGTCCTAGATTGTTGCCACAGCATTCTGAAATACTTTATCAGCAGAATGGCATCATTTCATAAACACTGTGCATTTGATTCAAGTAGCAGACCAGAATAGAAGAGAATATGAATGATAAGACACAAAAGAGAAACACTAGGGGAGTATATACTTCCTGGAATATGTAAAAGTGTTTTTTTTTTTAACTACTGCTTAAAGGGCATCTAAAGTCAGATATTTGCAATTGTGAGTCAATAAAGGTGAAGAGTGCATGTTAGGAGCCTGTTAATTGAAGAGGGAATGATAGAATTGCCTTTTAAGCAGGAATGATGCAAAGAATGCAATGGTGCAAAGGAGGAATTTTATAAGTGTGTCCTCCATAACAACTGGGGTTTGAATCCAGGGACTTTGGGCAGATATGAGAAAAAGTAGATGCTCGAGTCCCTATAAAATGGCATAGTACTTGCAGATTGCGGGCTGCGAGCTTTAAGACAGAGGTGACCTGCCTGACTAGTTGGTTGCCTGTTCCCATGTTGACAGCAGCTGAAGCATCATTGGGCTGGAAAGAGCCATAGTGAGGCATTGTGAGAGGCAGAGAGGGAAGCAAGGTGAGCCAGAGCCTGCAGTCGAATGCGGTGTGCTTCAAAGGGCAGTGTTGGCTGCCAGAAAGGAAGGAAGGAAGGAAGGAAGGAAGGAAGGAAGGAAGGAAGGAAGGCAGGCAGGCAGGCAGGCAGGCAGTACGGGACGGGTTTTGATCCACAGATGGTTGAATCTGTGAATGAAGAGCCCACAGTTATGAAAGACCCACAGTACTGACATTGCATATATCATGGTGTCCATGCTTACGTCATAATCAACCCAGCCTATGTATGGATAGAGGAAAATATACCCATGTAGATTGTGTGTGTGGATACACCAGAGCGGCAGTGCAGTACCGTCTGATTTGGGGAAGGTGAAAGACATGCTCTCAAAGCACAGAACCGCTCTTTAGTATGGTGTTCTCACCTGCAGTCTCCAGCATATGGAGCACAATGAATGCCAAGCCTAGCTGAACTAGTGATGCTCACTGCAAGTGAAGCGCACATTTTCATTGCATACTTATCATCACCATAATCAACATCATCATCAACTTCTTGTTAAGCCAAAGGTTATATAAAATCTTTACATAGAATAATATCATCTATTATAATATCATTAGGTGAACTAGCAGCTGCTATGCAGGGTCTTAGACAGAGGTTTCCCAGCCTTACTTGGAGATGCCAGGGATCAGTGCTAGTGCCAGATTTCTTGGTACCTTGGGGCAAAACTCTGCTTGGTGGTACATTGGGTACTACCACTACCTTCTGTACCCTCTAATAAGGTCTGGCCCAGGCAGACTGTCTAATGGGTGTGGACTTCAGTTGGTGCCTGACTGTGAGACAAAAGCTGCACTGGCCTCTCATAGTGCCCTCATTCTCCCCTTGTAAGCAAAAACTGGATGCTACTACTGCCATGAGTACTGAGGGTTTAGAGATCTGCCCGGACAAGTGTACCCTCTAATAGGCATAGACCTCTGACTAGGGCTCCACCTGATGCTGCCTGATGCGCTCTTGCTATAAAAAATAGCAAGAATCCTACATGACCTGGCCTTGTAGTATCAGCTTGCTGTGTCCGGGTTGGCCCTAGTAAACCTGGGTTCACCCTGGATGAACAACCTGCTTTTGTGGGGGTGGGGGCAACCCTGCCCATGGCTCCTCACAGCATGCATGCTTTGATTTCTGCAAAGATTTAGAAATCAATCCCAGGACCCAGCCATCATCAAGGATTGTGCAGAGAAGTATGGGAAGATGAAGCATACCATAACTCTATCCTGATTGGCTAGTCAGGATCTAATGACAACCTTCTACCCCATAATGTTCCATTAGCCTAAACCACTAGCCAGCTTCTTTTTGCTGCTGCTGTACCGGAACTATAACCTCAGCTTCTTCACCTTGCTTGGACCTGACTTCCAGGAATGAAGCCTGTCTGACATTTTCATTCGTAACTGCCTCACCAATCCAGGTCAAATGGATATTGACAAAATTGTAAGAGTCAGCATGGCAAGCTCTTAGACTGTATACATGTACATAGGGGTGATGCAGGACGTTGGACAGTCAAGGAAGTTTCCTCTTTAGATGACACATCAATTAGTTTTAATTAAATCAATAGGTTTTTTTTTTCTTTCTGAAAAACATCAGCACTGCTTTCAGCTGCCACTGCAGCATACCGAGCATAGCAATGCGCTCACTCTCCAAGTCTTCCTTCCTTAGCGGTTGAACATTCTATGCATTTCCAAACATGGGAGAGAAGGCAAAGATTGGCATTACAATAATAGAGTTATATTAGCATGTGCGTCCACAGGGCGAAAATACTAATTTATTAAGTAAGCTTCTCTTTCAATAACGGCCAAGGGAGCATGAGTGTGGTAAGTCAGTCCAAGGATATTGAGGGAAATGAGGCATGAAATAAAAGCTTTCCCCGCACTCTCTACTGATCCTCAGGAATGTTAGGCAATTCGATGGATTGCAAAAGAGTATCCAGGCATTAAGAAAGACACTGGAAGGAAGGTAAGGGAGGGGAGGGGAACCCAAGCCCTTTGTATGACACTCCATCCTGAAAGATGCGAATCGAACATTCTCTTGAAACAGCATTCAAAGTACAGGTAGGGCAGACTCTGCAGGGTTTCTGACACATCACAGATTCGGCCTCTGTCATCTCACAAAACATAGGTTCTAGAGTTCACTATTTGTTATTGCCCGCGAGCACCAAGCGAGAGCGGGTGTGACAGCAGTGAAGCAGTGGCATCGCTAAGGAGGGGGCTAGGGAGTGCAGAGCCCCAGATGACATGCTTGAGGAGGGTGACAAGCTTCATGGGCACTTGGAGTGGCTGCATGCTGCTCTGAATGGCTGATGGCTTTTCCCCCCTTTTTTCCCCCTCTCCTTTTTGAGAAAAAAAACAGCCAAAAAAGCAGTCAGAGTGCAGAAAAAGCTCAGGACAGCTTGCAACCACTCTATGTACCCATGAGGGGGGTGCAAAAGAAGGTTCTGCAGTCGCAAGGGCAATTAATTCCAGGTCGGGCACTTCTGGGGGTGATAGCATGAATCGCGACATGAGTCGTGATGTCATGGGTCACAGGACTTTTCTGGGGGCCATGGCAATCTAGTAGCTGTGATCCTGCCACCCCTCATTCGCAGCCAAGCTAGCAGAAGTGGCACAGTGTGTGACCATGCCAAGAAAGACTGCAAGTGTGGGCATGTCCTCTTGCCCACCCCCGCAGTCTTTCTTGGTGCGGTTTGCTGGAGCGGGTCTTTGGAAGCAGCTGGCTTAGCTCTGACCATGCCAGAATTGTGATGATGAGATAACATCACTGCAATTACTTCTGGGATGGCAGGGGCAGCAGGCAAGGTGGCATATCAGTCAGCTATGCAGCTGCTTGAAAACCCTGAGACCCCACCACTTCTCAGCCTGCCCTTCAAAGTGGATCAAGGCATGTTCACCTGGCATGGCCACCCCTGCTGTGGTTCATTGGTAGATCACCTGCTTAGCATGTCAGAGGACCCAGGCTTGATTCCTGGCATCTCCAGGTAGTGCTGGGAAATGTAGGGAATACTGAACTGGCTAGACCAGTGGTTAGCTGTGGGTCAGGACCAACCAATGGGTTGCAACCTGATTTTTGGTGAGTCATGAAACTGACAAGCTGATAGCTAACAAGAAAAATATATTAAGCCCTATAGGGACCAAAACGGAGCAGCATGTGTGCATTTACTTGCATGTAGGTGAACATGCTTGGATCCACTTTGAAGGGCAGGCCAAGAAGAACACAATGCAATGACAATGGTCCTGATCTGATGTACATGAGGCTGAATAATTTCTCCATAAGTGCCCTCCCCCCCCCAGTAAGAAGGATAAAAACAGAGGTGAGAGGCTGGTAAAGTAAAACTATTTTTTTTAGTCATGTAAACCTAGGTGGGACCCGATAGAGTGTCATTTTAAAAAGTGGGTCCCAGTGCTAAATAGTTTGGGCACCACTGGGCTAGAACAATGACCAGCTCAACATAAGGCAACTATATTTGCTCATATGGTGTTATCATGACACATGAGATATTTATGTAAAATTTTAATTAATTTTTTTCAATTGTGAATCTCTTGTGAAGTATAGGTATGTGGAAAATATATGTTGAAAATGAATATGACCTATTGACTTGAAAAGCAGTTGGATCATAATAGAAAGAATACAGTAATCTTCACATATCAAAACCAGTTTCAGACCTGTCTGGGCAATATTTAGCAAAGCACATACAACATTCTATTAAATTATTGCCGAAATGTTATTTTGTAAAGAAATTGAATAAAATTTGCTACTCTGTAATCCAGTGAGCCCTTCCTAATTCAATTTTCATATTCTGCATTTCCTGGGATTTGGAACTGAAATTGCGACAAACCAGACATTCACACTCTTGGGTATGCAAGAAAAATGTCTCCTTTTTTAACATCCAAAATATTTTATTCAGTTTGGCATATAATATTTAGCATTACAACTTAAACTAAATGTGCCTCTTTCTGTTATTATTATTATTATTATTATTATTATTATTATTATTATTATTATTATTATTATTATTATTATTATTATTATTATTATTATTAAATTGATGATAGTGTTGGTTATGTTTTCCAGTTTATTTTTTTCCCCACCCCAAGGCATGTATTGAAGTTTGCTGTTAATGACATTGCCAAATAGAGTTTAATAGAAAATAATAGTTCTGCAATTTTATGCTTTCCATGTTGTTCAAATGAAACAGAATTCTGTAGAACAGACATGGTCATGAAATCAAATATATTAAATGATTTTTGTTTCATCTGCTATGGAGACTTGTACTGTTTATGGAATTACTAGAAAATGCAGAATGAATGCACATTTCTAGATGGGAGTTTAATAATAATAATAATAATAATAATAATAATAATAATAATAATAACAGTATTTATTACTCTTTAGGTTTGCATCCTGAATTACTTTGTTAATTGTCTTTAATTCTCAAGCCTTAATTCTCAAAATCAGTGCCACTGAAGTTTGTATTTGTTTGATTCAAATACAATCCTTGGATGCTTTACCAATTGAACACCATATCTTTGTCAAGTGCTTCAGCTCAGAATGTAAGATGTGTAGTAATGGACAGCTCAATCCTGAGCTGCCTGGTGTGCGGGGCTGCCGTGGCACCGAGCTGGCTGCTGCGGCATCTTGGGAGTGCCAGGCAGCCACCGCCAGTTCCTCAGGAGAAGAGGACTTTTGTCCCCTTCCCCCACATATGAAAAGTAGCCCCACAATGGGGCTACTCAACTCTGCGTCCACTACTCAACTCTGCATCCGCTATCGAGAGGGCGCAGAGTAACAGAGCTCCATGTTGAGCCGAACTGAGCTCTGCTGGTCCCGGCCCCTCCCTTCCTACTCCCTCCCCCACCACACCTTCTCCTTGTCTCCTCCCCACCCTCCCCCCACTTCCCTCACCTCAGAATGCCTCCTCCCCACCTCCCCCCATGCCCAGCTCACCTCTCCCTCACATGGTGGTCCAGACTACCACCAGGTGGCAGATCGCTAACCTCCAACCAGCCCTGTCCCTATGTGGGCTCATGCTGGGCAGCTCCAGTGTTCAGCCAGCACTAACCCTCACAAATGCGCTTCGCGGCACATTTGCAACAGTGCACACCAGCAGTAAGCCAGCACGCCAAGCTCAGGATTGGGCTCTGAGTGACTGTGTGTTGTTCACAGGGCCAGCCCTTCCATGAGGCCAACTAAAGCAGTTGCCACGGGCAGCAGAGGTTGCATACTTGCCTCCTCTGTACTCTTGCACTTGTTGGATTGGAAAGCAAGAGCGAGACAGAGAAGAAAAGGAAATGTGTAGGAGAAGAGAGTGCTAAGCTAGAACGTTGGAGAGTGGGAGAAGCAGAGGCTGGAGCATCAGGTACAGGAGGCAAGCTTTGGCATGCCACCTCAGGTGTCCGTAGGTCCTGGGCTGGCCCTGGCTGTTCATCAGTGGGGTGGGGGGCAGAAATGAGAAGGAGACTGGGGGGCAATTTAGGCTGGGAAGAAGGCAGTATAAGTGGCAGTGGCACTGGCAATATCCTATACCTCTTCTCAACCTCGCTTCTCCTTCCTGGGTCCACTTGGACTTGCACGAGATAAATCACTGGCTCAGATCCATGTGGGCAGCAGAGGCTTAATCTGGGTTCCAAACCATACACATCTGGTGAACTGACATGCCTGACCTGCTAATTTCATTACCAGCAGGTTTTAGCATCTGCTGGAGTTCGGGGAACAGAATAATGGAATCCCAATGCTTTTTTTTTTCTTCAACAACTGAGATGGCAAAGAGTTGAGTGGAGACATGGTGCATCTTTTACCACCCACTATCTGTCTGATCCTGTTCAAGATCCCCATGGCTGACCCACTGTATGTTGCAAAATGTATATTGCATTTTGAACTTGGGATGGATAACTACAAGGTGGAAAATGTGGAGCACAGAAAGAGTGGGTAGGGAAAGAGTCAAGCACTTTCTGCTATCCTTTCCCCATTTAATATGTCCTTCTGAAGCTACTTTTCCTTCAGAGCTCCATAACACACATTTGAATGTAATATGCAGTTAGCCGCTCAGCCCAAGAGGAGCATTCCTCCAACACATTAATTAACTTTTTTTCTGACTGTGCCTGACCACTCCATAAAATATGGTTTCTCAAGGAGTAAAATGTAAAGCATGCAATTAAAATGAAATACTAATTGTTACAAGAAAAGCCAGTGTCTGCAGAACATTACTCAGTTCTAATAGATTTCATAATGCCTCCCTTTTATTGAAGGGAAGGATCCCCTTGGCCAAAAAGATACATTTCTGAACTACAAATTGACTTCCTTCCCTTCTTTTTGAGCTGATACTGCAGTGACATCATGAATTTCACTGACAGCTTTGTTAATCAGCAGAGTGACCAAAAAAGGAGAATGCTTTCTGGGTGAAAAGCATGGCTCTTTAGTAAAACACTGTTTAATCTAGCTCAGGACGCAATCCTAACCAACTTTCCAGCACTGGGGTAAGGGCAATGCAACTCCGAGGTAAGGGAACAAATTGCCTTACCCTGAGGAGTCCTCTGTGACTGCCCCCCAACTGCAGGATGCAGCACATGCCCCACTGGCACAGCTATCCCAGTGCTGGAAAACTGGTTAGGATTGCACCCTCAGACTGGCAGTGGCTCTCCAGAGTTCAGTGACTACCCAGGGTTTCAAAGAGTTAGTTCTACCCGGAGATGCTAGGGAGTGAACCTGGGACCTTCTGCATGCATAACAAGTGCTCTACCACTGATATGGCCCCTCTCTAATGTCATCCTTTAATGAATGTTCTAGAATGGATATGGGGCAGGAGGTGTGGTCTGGAGGTTGTCTAAAAAAGCTAATCAAGAACACTCTGGGTTCTCATCTTGGATGGGAGATGAACATTGTAAAAGGCAATGTAAGAGAGTGCATTGTGGAAAGCACCCTGAGAGAGTGAGGGATATGTGGAATGCAAAGGCGTCAGCTAGAGACAGATAACATCTTGAGAACTGACTATCGGAGAGATAAATGTGGCCGCTGTTAAGTTTTGGAAGGGTAGAGCACAACCAGGACATTGGCTGCACTTGGACAGAAACATCTGGTGAACCAAGGGTTCTGTGTCTCACAAAACAATACTCATAAAAACCCCATTTGAAAAAAAAGGTTGTTAATTACTAGCCTACCTATGTAAACTGCCTTGAGCCTGGGATGTGGACCATCTGTCCAGTGCCATCACTACAAAATAGAAGGTGGCTGGGTAGTCATGGTAAAGGTTAACCAATCCTGCACAGTGGGACTGGACCATGGTCAGGACTTCACTTTCCACTTGCTTTTGCATGGCAATGCTTTATTTCCCACAATGGTCAAATAAACCACTCCCTCCATATATCAGTGCCAACAGACTACTTACAATAACTGAAAGCCTTGATAACTGGTACTTACTTCCATGTTCCCAGCTCAGGGAATGGACTCTGCTCGTTCAAAGAGAAATAACTGGGTAAGAGGCACTTTTTCAAGTGGGTGCTCCTCTTTTTAGCAGGGCGAGAGTAACTGGCCCTCCTCAGCCCAGCAGTGTCTTTTCTAGTGGCTGTCTGCTGGTGTTCTTTTGCATCTTTTTAGATTGTGAGCCCTTTTGGGACAGGGAGCCATTAGTTATTTGATTTTTCTCTGTAAACCGCTTTGTGAACTTTGTGTTGAAAAGTGGAATATAAATACAGTTTATTATTATTATTATTAATAATGATGATGATGATGATATATAGTTAATTGGTCAAAGTCTACAGACGTAAAATTATGTATTTATTTATACCGTCCTTCCTCCCAAGAGCTCGGGGTGATGTCCATAGTTCCATCTATCCTTTTGTCCTCACAACAATCCTGTGAGGTAGGTGAATCTGGGAGGCAGTGACTGGCTCGAGGCCACCTAGGAAGCTACATGGCTGAGTGGGGATTTGAACCTGGATCTTCCAGGTCTAACACCAGAACCACTACACCATCCTGGCTCATAATTATAATTATGCTTTATATATAGCTTAAATTAATAAGCAATACAGAAAGTACAGGATTAGCAAATGCCTCTGCTTGATTCCATTATACACAGAGAGCTGATAAGAAGGCATTAAAAAAAACACAACCTTTTGGTTTAACATCACAGTGCTATAATATTTTCTGATTAATGCAGAACTTACAGCGTAGGATACTGAAACATAGGTAAGAACGCCTCAGTCGTTTTTTGCAAAAGGTTTCTAATAATTTGATCAGTTCTGAAAATAACAGATGTGCTAGTTTGTGAGCAGGGCTGAAACACCAAGTAAGTCACATGCCAGTCCACTAATTCTAGGATATTCTTTTTTTAAAATTACATAATTGGTCAAAACTGTGATTTAGAATGAAATTCACATCCAGTTTCACAAAGCACCCTGTCAGTAACAGTGCTGATTGAGTCATCTTCTCCGAAAGCTTTCAGAGCAGGCGGGCAGCGCTGAGACTTCACCCCACCCACAAAATAGTACGGGTAATGCTCCCCTGCAACATACAGAATGAAACCATCTGACTCGTTTGCTCAACAATTCAGTCAAACTCTCCTCAAATGTGATTTAGAGCGTCAAAAAGGCCATGATTAGCTGCGATCTTCCGTCCTCTTTAATTAATCCACTAGAATTAAGGTTGGAGAATGAGATGTTTATACGGCAACATATCTTGCAAGTTGGTTACAACTATTTATTGTCCAAATCAATGATTGGAAAACAGTTGTGTTGCTATACGTTGTTTTTCTCATTTTTTGTTGTTGTTGACCAAGTCATTTAAGGCTAGGCCCAAGCAAGTTCAGTGCTGGGTTTGTTTCAGTCCCAAGTAGGAGTTAAACGGCAGCCTGACTGCTAATCCTTGGGGACTACTAATCCTTGGGGCGTATGCCTATAGACCACAGAGTATTTTCTTGGGTGTTGGGAGTCACACCAATAAATATGGCCCCTATTTTTTTCCATTCTCTCCAAACTAGCTATGGCGATGGTCCAACTTTTTCGATAGAAAGAAGGAAGAGGGAAGCATTCAAGTGACCAAAGAGTCATGTCACACGTTATCAAGCAACCATCGAATGCCTCTTAGGCTGTATTTCTATGCACACTTACAGTACGTGGGAGTGAGCATCACTGAATCCAGTGGGGCTTACTTCTGAGTAGAAATTGGACTGCACTGTCAATCTCCTTGTTCGGAATTGGCAACTGTATGGATGGGGAGAGAAAAAACTAGAAGTGACCTCTTTGGGGAAGACTACATGATGCAGTGACATAGCTGGGGGAGGAAGGAACCGGGTGATGCAATGATGCCCCTGCTGCGGGGGGCAATTGACCCCCCCCAGCCCCAACCTAGCTCCGCTGCTAACATGACAACCCCTATGGGCAGTGCTCAAGCCTGGGTAAGGAATCCATATGTAGATGCAGGCAGCATTGTTGGATCAAATGCAGAGAGGTTTTTAACTCATTATGGCAAGCATGTCTTTATTCAACCATAGATTATAGATTTAATTTTGTAACTTAAATATGAGAGAACCAGCTATGATCAATGGTGATTTGAATTCCTCCCTGGTCCCCACTTAAGCTCCCACCTCTGCAACAACATTAAGCAATCTTAAATGAAGTTGCTGTTTAAACAGAGAGAGAGAGAGAGAGAGAGAGAGAGAGAGAGAGAGAGAGAGAGACTCGCCTTTCAAGAGAGCAGCATAAAATGATAAAGCAATGATTAGACTATGTGTAATGACTGAGCTTGCTGTTAGCACTTCTCAGAAAAAACTCTGCTTCCGGATATACAAATACACATGCTGTAAATAGCAAAACAAATAAAGAAACAAATGTTCAACTTCTTTAAGACGCTAAGCTAGAAAGCTACAACTTCCCTTAAGAACCAAACTCATTATGTCACACCAAGTCTAGTGGTTTCACGTGCACAAGCCTCTCATAACAAGCACTGTCTAAAATACCCCCTTCCAAAACATTGGTTGAACAACCATTATGTTCCCAATTGCTCCACTTTCAAAGGCAACAAGCTCTGACATCCAGACAGAGGTAATGAAATTTCACTAAGCACCGCTGACAATAGCTCAAAGATCACAGGTTCTTGTCATATTTGTATTTAACTCAGATAATGTATATGCTTGAAAACAAAAGCGCATACCCAGAATTATAATGCAGCTAGAGGCCTGAAATCAAGGGAGGCAGAGAAGAAAAAAATCAATTCTCTTTTGGCTAAAACTGAAATAATACTGCATCAGTAATATGGGAATTGCTATGACATCACAATGCATTGCTGTTAGCCTCAGTACCTAGCAAGCTAAGGGACAGTTAGTCCCAACTAAGGGTCCGATCCTATCCAAGTTTTCAGCATGGATATAGCCGCAATGCAGCCCCACGGTAAGGTAACAAACATTCCCTGATCTTGAGGAGACCTCCATGACTGCCTCCCCACTGAAGGATGCAGTACATGGCCCATTGGCAGGAAAGCGCTGGAAAGTTGGATAGGATTGGGCCCTAAGTGCCATTGAATTTAATTTTTGTTTTGTTGTTTTCATCTCCTGTTGACAGAATTCTCATTTTGCATTTGTTTCCTTAGAACTCCAGCAGATCTGGTTTGGTTGTTTCACTATCTATATGAGATGTAGGTTGCAACCCTTTACACGCTGATGCCAGCGACACTCTTTTGGAACCCAGGGGAGTTATTACTACATAGACATGCATAGGCTTGCACTGATAAAGTTGAACTACATATTTGTGCTTAATGGACATAAATGCCAGAAATGGTATGCTTACCTACCTGGTCAATCAGCTTCAGAACAAGGAATGGCAGTTGCTTTCTCAGGAATACTTCACATAATTAGGTGGCATTATCATCATCATCATCTTGCATATCACAGCTGCCTGTTCTTAAGCTGGACTTGGCGTCAATTACTATATCATGAATATAATTGGTCTGTGCGATCTTCTTGCAGGAACTAAGTATATGATCAATTAATTCTTTGCACAATCTGCATCTTGCGTCATTTGATGATTTTTCAATTCTGGCCTTTATTGCTTTTATTAATAGCCTGCTTTTGAACTGCTAATATTAATGATTGTGTTGTTGTTGTTGTTGTTGTCGTCATCGTCATCAATATAATTATTATTATTGGTAGTAGTAATATTTTCAGTATGAGAACTCCAGAGATCTAGAAATGCACACATATATGAAACAATAAAAAAGGGCCCAGTCCTATCCAACTTTCCAGTGCCAGTGCAGCTGCAATGCAGCCCCAAGGCTAGGGAACAAACATTACCTTACCTTCTGAAGGCCTCCATTACTACCCTCCCAACACAGGATGCAGCACACACCCCATTGGCATGGCTACACCAGGACTGAAATGTTGGATAGGATTTGGCCCCAAATCTCTTCACATTACCTCTTAAATTCATTTTCCTTCATGCAACCTACAGGAATGTACCAATACTGTTGGACGTTTGTAATACTAACAAATTCCAGGGTGTTTGGGGCACTTAATGTTATATAGTAGGTCTATGTGAATAAACAGTCTGAGGCTAAGAGGCAAAGAAGGAAGGCCCATAGCCAGGGAGACAGACCAGGGACAGACTGCACTTGCTCCCAGTGTGGAAGGGATTGTCACTCCCGAATCGGCCTTTTCAGCCACACTAGATGCTGTTCCAGAACCACCTTTCAGAGCGCGATACCATAGTCTTTCGAGACTGAAGGTTGCCAACTACTATGTGAATAAAGGAAGGCATAGAGATAACAACTCAATATGTTTATTCCATCTTCGGAACAGAACCTGGCAATGAATCTGACACAAGGCAAACACCCCTGGCTTTTGTACCCTTTAGCTCCGCCCAGACTCCCATGATTGGTGCAATTGAAACATTAACTAGAAGGCCAATCGGATGGTAGGATTTCGATCCATCACCCAATTGAACAGCCATAAGTCTGGGCCAATCAGTTATGCAGGATTTTGAGCCTGCATAACTTGCATACATAACACTTAATATTTGAACAAAAGGAAAAAAACAAACAGAAATGTGGTTGGCTTCTGGGAAAGTCCAGTTTACCTAAGGCCCTTTGGTAGATCACCAAAGGAAGGATATCCTTTGAATTGCTCCTTTGAGTGACTGCGAAGGTCCTTTCTCCAAGCGTTAGGAGACTCTGGTGAGATGAGTTGATTGGAGCTGATTGGAGTTGTGATGTCTCATAGTGAAATTTTTTTTGTATCCCCTTCCCCCGAAAAACTAAGTGGACTCCCCTCCAGCTGGTGTATGCTGTTTTTATTAGCTTTTATTTCACCTTCATAGTCTCTTTCCTTAAAGGAAGAGATGAAGCACAGGGTGCTTAACAGAAATTAATAAGGGAGATATCTTGTGTAAATTTATATATGAGCAAAATTCTGGACAACTGTAAGGTCTCCTCTTTTTTTTTAATTTTTCAAATCTGTAGTTCAAAAAATGGCCCAATAGCACTTCACCAATCATGGAGTACATTCCTTTCAGGTTTATTTAAAATCTCCTGCATTTAGCTACCGCTGAATCAATTTTTCATGAATATCTACCCTCGAAGATTGCACCTCAAGCCAGTTCAGATCCCCGGAGAATTTACAAAAAAAAGATTTATCAAGTAACAAGTAACACCTCAGGAAAAAAGAAACAGGGTTTTTAATTGCTTTGTGCGCTCTATAATTGAAGGCAGGCACCTTCTTGAGGCACTCTCTGCCGGGGGGAAGTGTGACTCCACTTGGCCCTGCCTAATTAATCCTGTGATACAAACCTTCTGGCTTCAATTTTCACATTTCTGACTCTTTTTAGAGGTGATAATAAAACTAAAAAATTATGTTAGTTACTGTATGACTATAATTGTGCCAGCGGAACACAAATAAAACCATATGGGTGGAAGAGTCCTTGCCTTCACATCTTTGGCTTTGTTTTTTTTCCCCCCTGTGAAATGTAGGGGGTACACGTTTGACCTACAAGGTAAGATAGAGAGAAAAATTCAGTACCAGGAAAGAAACACAGGTCCACCCATCCTTGCGGTTGTCTCTGAGAAGAGAGCATGCTACCACAGCATATGTCTTGTTTGTTTATTGACAAAATCTCAAAACAGAAAGCTCAGCTATGCTGACAGCGACTTTCAAAGCCATGCAAGAGCTCTTAACGAAAGACAAATTGTGCATCTTAAGCTTTAAGAAGGAGCCAGACCCACTTGGGCAAAGGGCCTGCAATGTTAATAGCTTCCACATTGCAATGGGAGCAGAATCTCCTCCAGCACCCTCTAGGATGATATAGAAGCCTCCATATTTCAGCTTAATGTAACTGTCCCTTTGCCCTCCCTTTAAATGGTTTATTGCCCGATGTTTTAACTCTTGGAGTTGCTGTAAAAGTTGTGAAAATGGGCAAGGTCAAGTGATGCTTTCAAGGATTTGAGTGGACTGGTTCCCAAAGGCATATGCCAAGGAGCTAAGCACACCTGCCAACATTTTCGACGGGCAATTTTGCTCCCTCTTTCTATATTCCCTTTTGTGGAAGTGTGCAAACACAAGCAGGGGAAAGGGGAAGGCTAATATTACTTCATCGAGACAGGAAGAGATGTTGTTACCAAAGGCAGGTCACCCAAATCACCCCAAAGAAGTGCAACCATCTTGATTAGTCCACATGGACTCTACTGTGTCAGGTCCACTGTAAGAAGGAAAAGACTTCCTCCCCACCTCCAAGTATGTGGGGAAAACATAGCAAATATCTTACAGCCCAATCCTAAGTGGGTTTTATGACAGAGTGGTTCTGCTGCTGTAAATGGTGTTATGGTGGTATATGCAGTGCATATCTGTGCCAGCTATTTTTCTGGTGCAGAGTCAAGGAGCATAAGGGAGAGGGAACTGGGGAAGCAATGGGGTCAAGATCTTGGTGCATGTCAGTGCTGCCAGGATCCACCAACTCCCTCCCCCTTCTGCCTTTTGCCTGCCCCCACTGTGCCCAGGCTATTCCCTCTTTTCCCTGCTCCATTCATTCCATCAACTCCCCCCCCCCCAAACCAGCTTACCGGAACTTCCACAGATAGCTTGCTACAGTAGTGGGCCTCTGACACTGCCACCATTGCAACAGAAGTCCCAGAGTGTGGAGAGCATGCAGATAGAGTCCATTTGTCTCCCTGTCACAAGACTAGAATCATATGTTCTAATACTAGAATCATGGATCACCCAATCAAACTGATGGGTGGGAGATTTAGGACAGGCAAAGGAAGCACTGTACTTCCTTATGCAGCAAATAATTAATCCATGGTATTCACCACCACACGATGTGACAATGGTCAGTAATTTAAGGAATTAGACAAATTCATGGAGGACAATATCAATGGCTACTAGTCGTGGTGCCTATATTCTACCATCCGCTTCAAGATGGGCTTCTTCTTATGCTCCTATAGTCATATATTTTATTAATGTGGTTCTACTATAGCTTCTGAATACCAGTTGCAGGGGAGAATGGTATGGCTTCAGCTCCTACTTCGCAGAGGGATCTGGTTGGCCAGTGTGGGAAAAGGATACTGGATTAGGTGGGCCTTGACTTGATCCAGCATAGAGGCCAGTCCTATTCAACTTTCCAACTTTCCAAAGAGGACATGTCCTGAAAAAAGAGAACATCTGGTCACCCTGAGCTCATACCCCTTTGGCACAGCTGCATCAGTGCTGGAAAGTTGGATAGATTGGACCTATAGTCTTCTTATGTTCCTAAGAATCAGTCCATGGAAAACTGAGGGTTTTTTTTAAGGACTTTGAATTACATAGTCTTATAAATGCACTTTATAAGACTGTCGACACAGTACCTTGCACAACTGTGTTCTAATTCTGACTGAGGCCGGTAGGCTGTACTGCAGTACAGATAATAAATAACCCTTGCACTTTGGCACGGTGCCCTTCCTAATAAACTAAAGTTCCATCAAAGAAGAGCTGAGCTACACTCAAACTTCAGTTGTGTTTTTGAGCTTCTGGTTAGAAGGCATAATATATTAATGCCCTGCAACTTTCACTGGGCTCACTTTAAAATTTATATTAAGTAGAGTGTTGCATTATGGTAATGCACTAAATTACCTAAAGCAAAGTAATACAATGATTAACTGACCATAAACATTGGTTTATGGTCAGTTTATAAAGTATTGCAGAGATTAACATTATGTATTTTCATAACAAAGAAAATTTGTGAGATGAAATATCTGTGGACCAAGCCAGTGCTATTAAGAATAATAAAAACCATGGTATCGCTCCCAGTGGTCTCAGGTTACAGCTTGCGAGTAAACTTTATTTTAAATCATCTTTGATAATGCCAGAGACATCCATCTTCCAAAAAAAAAAAAAAGTCCATTGTTTTCCAAGCATAGAACAATGGTTTCCAGTATAAGTTTTCTAATGTATATTGTATCACAAAATGCTTTCTTTTTTCATCTGTTTACTAAAGTTAACTATCCAGGAGAACCAAACTGAAAGTTGGTTCAATGGCACAGACACCAAGTGAAATGTAACACAGCACAGAAAACCAAGGATTTGACTTTCAAAAGTCAGAAAATATATTACTGATGCTCAGCACATCCTAGAAGTTGTACTTTTTAGTTCAGTGGTCTTCAAACTTTTTCATGCCATGACCCCAATAAAGAAACAAACAAAGCATAAGAACATAAGAACAGCCCCACTGGATCAGGCCATAGGCCCATGTAGTCCAGCTTCCTGTATCTCACAGCGGCCCACCAAATGCCCCAGGGAGCACACCAGATAACAAGAGACCTCATCCTGGTGCCCTCCCCTACATCTGGCATTCTGACTTAACCCATTTCTAAAATCAGGAGGTTGCGCATACACATCATGGCTTGTACCCCGTAATGGATTTTTCCTCCAGAAACTTGTCCAATCCCCTTTTAAAGGCGTCTAGGCTAGACGCCAGCACCACATCCTGTGGCAAGGAGTTCCACAGACCAACCACATGCTGAGTAAAGAAATATTTTCTTTTGTCTGTCCTAACCCGCCCAACACTCAATTTTAGTGGATGTCCCCTGGTTCTGGTATTATGTGAGAGTGTAAAGAGCATCTCCCTATCCACTCTGTCCATCCCCTGCATAATTTTGTATGTCTCAATCATGTCCCCCCTCAAGCGTCTCTTTTCTAGGCTGAAGAGGCCCAAACGCCGTAGCCTTTCCTCATAAGGAAGGTGCCCCAGCCCCGTAATCATCTTAGTCGCTCTCTTTTGCACCTTTTCCATTTCCACTATGTCTTTTTTGAGATGCGGCGACCAGAACTGGACACAATCTGGACACAGGTGTGGCCTTACCATAGATTTGTACAACGGCATTATAATACTAGCCGTTTTGTTCTCAATACCCTTCCTAATGATCCCATGAGACTGGAGATCCCACTATCATGAGACTAGAGATCCCACTATCAATCCCACAATCCTATCTGTCTGCCCCCATTGCTGCCCACTTCCTGCTCCCAAAATGCCTTCCCAGCACTGTTCACTATGACCAAATATTCTTATTAGTGAGAACAGAAACGGTTACTATGAAGCCTGGCACTAGTGAAGGTTATTTTAGCACAATAGCTAAGAAACTGAGCAGATCTCCTGGTACCTGAAGGGATACATCAGATGCCTCCCCCTTTACTTGATGGTGCTCTAGTTCAGTAGACTTCAACCTTTTCATTCCTGTAAGTTGCCGCAACTCCACAACTGTGGCTTCATGACCCCGTTGGGGTCCCAACCCCAAGGTTGTTGAAGAATACTGTTGTAGTTGTTCATAAACATGAGGGTAGAAAGCTTTTGACTCAACCTGCAGAAGACATAAGAGTCAGCTGGAAGGGGCATCTGTGTCCAAAGTTCTGTGAAAATCATGGTGAAGGTTTGCTGTGGCTGCACCGCAAGGGGGGAAGGATAAGATTGGGCTCTTTTTTGCCCAAGTTTTCTGGATAATAGTCTTGTGAACTTGTCTACTATTAGTCTTTCCTTCCAGCTTCTTCTCCTGCCACAGTCACTACCACTATAGCACAAACAATAGTTTTACGTGACAATTCTTTTCAGGTTGAAGGCCAGACTGTTCTCATGGCTGTCAAGGGAATCTGGGACTCTGTAATGTCCATGTTATTAGAACAAATGTCTAACAGTTCTGGGAATTAGGGTGAGTCAGATGATCGGGTCAGTGTAAGAAATACAGCAGTATGCAGTGGAACAAATTTCGTTAAGAGCTGTAAAATTAAACAAAAGGATCAGCTAGAAACAAAAGGAGAGAGAAGAGCTCAACAACTCAACTCATATGCTCTCTTTTAAAAGTCCATCTAATTGAGATGAACTTGAATGGCAAGGCTTAGGTTGAGCTTGTGTTGCTATGAAGAGAGATCAAAGTCAATCCAACACAATCCAGGCCTCAGTGTTCCATAAACAGAGGACAGGTGCACAACAGCTTGAAACAATTTGTGGAAGTTAGCCAATCTACTCAGGGGAATCTACTGCAGGGGGAAAGGATAAAAATAGGATGAATGGCCACTATGACCTGGAAGTAATTCCTTCATTACCCTATTTCAGGCCACCTGATGCTGTCTTGGGTCTGCCGCTACACGCCCCTTCCCAAATGCTTACCACACTCCTTATACACTGCTAGGAAATCCAGTAGTGTGGTATTTCCAGTTTCATTTACAGGTTTAGATTTATACCACAAACTCTCATGCTGTCCCTGTAAATGAAATCAGCAGTCCTGTTCCAAATTTCACGGCAGTGCACAAGGAGCTTGAGAAATAGGGGAAAGATCACACAAATGAACAGGAACTATATCAGAGTGACTTGCATTGGAGGGAGGTAGCAACAACTTGGAGTGAAAGGCACCTTGAATTTGCTGCCCCCTGAGACCCCTAGCAATCTGCCATCTATCATGCAACCTGCATGATAGGCCAGAACTGTCCGACAACTAGTTACACACTGAGATTAAGCACATGCATTGATGAAATAATCCTCAGGGGCTTGTCATTAGGAATGTGTCCACACAACCCAAATGGGTTGTAGCAGGTACTGATGCCCTATAAGAAACCATATGCATGTCTGATCTTCCTAACATTAGGAAAGTGTAGAATGAGGTATGCAGCTTGGTGAAGGATGATTGGATGCAACAGAAAAAAAAATCAACGTCAACTTTTTGTCAACTTTATTCTGATATAATTTCCACAAGGAATATTTTTAGATATAGAATCTGGGTTTTCTTTTTAATATGGTTTGTCAAGCAAACAAGAAATGAATGAAATACTTGAGACCCAGAGAAAAAAACAGATTCATTCTATCTGTTCTTTGGAGGCAATGATACCCATCAATCAAATCCTAACTAAATCTCCCTGCTCCCCATTGCAGCCATGCAAATGGAGTGAGCACTATATCCTGCATGGGGGCAGCCAGGAGGTCTCTTTGAAGTAAGGAAACTTCTGTTAAGCCTTTTTCCAAGAAGATTCTTTTCTCATTCCCATTTTATCTCACTGCCCAGACCAACCAATGAGCTTTTTGGAACTCAGCAAACAATTATAGGGAATTAGATATGATTATGCAGCAGTAATTAGATGACAAGACATTTTACTTCTGATAGTAAAACCTCTTAAACCAATGCTGAACAATAAGAACATAAGAACATAAGAACAGCCCCACTGGATCAGGCCATAGGCCCATCTAGTCCAGCTTCCTGTATCTCACAGCGGCCCACCAAATGCCCCAGGGAGCACACCAGATAACAAGAGACCTCATCCTGGTGCCCTCCCCTACATCTGGCATTCTGACTTAACCCATTCCTAAAATCAGGAGGTTGCGCATACACATCATGGCTTGTACCCCATAATGGATTTTTCCTCCAGAAACTCGTCCAATCCCCTTTTAAAGGCGTCTAGGCCAGACGCCAGCACCACATCCTGTGGCAAGGAGTTCCACAGACCAACCACGCGCTGAGTAAAGAAATATTTTCTTTTGTCTGTCCTAACCCGCCCAACACTCAATTTTAGTGGATGTCCCCTGGTTCTGGTATTATGTGAGAGTGTAAAGAGCATCTCCCTATCCACTCTGTCCATCCCCTGCATAATTTTGTATGTCTCAATCATGTCCCCCCTCAAGCGTCTCTTTTCTAGGCTGAAGAGGCCCAAACGCCGTAGCCTTTCCTCATAAGGAAGGTGCCCCAGCCCCGTAATCATCTTAGTCGCTCTCTTTTGCACCTTTTCCATTTCCACTATGTCTTTTTTGAGATGCGGCGACCAGAACTGGACACAATACTCCAGGTGCGGCCTTACCATCGATTTGTACAACGGCATTATAATACTAACCGTTTTGTTCTCAATACCCTTCCTAATGATCCCAAGCATAGAATTGGCCTTCTTCACTGCTGCCGCACATTGGGTCGACACTTTCATCGACCTGTCCACCACCACCCCAAGATCTCTCTCCTGATCTGTCACAGACAGCTCAGAACCCATCAGCCTATATCTAAAGTTTTGATTTTTTGCCCCAATGTGCATGACTTTACACTTACTGACATTGAAGCGCATCTGCCATTTTGCTGCCCATTCTGCCAGTCTGGAGAGATCCTTCTGGAGCTCCTCACAATCACTTCTGGTCTTTACCACTCGGAAAAGTTTGGTGTCATCTGCAAACTTAGCCACTTCACTGCTCAACCCTGTCTCCAGGTCATTTATGAAGAGGTTGAAAAGCACCGGTCCCAGGACAGATCCTTGGGGCACACCGCTTTTCACCTCTCTCCATTGTGAAAATTGCCCATTGACACCCACTCTCTGCTTCCTGGCCTCCAACCAGTTCTCAATCCACGAGAGGACCTGTCCTCTAATTCCCTGACTGTGGAGTTTTTTCAGTAGCCTTTGGTGAGGGACCGTGTCAAACGCCTTCTGAAAGTCCAGATATATAATGTCCACGGGTTCTCCCGCATCCACATGCCTGTTGACCTTTTCAAAGAATTCTATAAGGTTTGTGAGGCAAGACTTACCCTTACAGAAGCCATGCTGACTCTCCCTCAGCAAGGCCTGTTTGTCTATGTGTTTTGAGATCCTATCTTTGATGAGGCATTCCACCATCTTACCCGGTATAGATGTTAGGCTGACCGGCCTATAGTTTCCCGGGTCCCCCCAATGATTGACTTTCAACAAACCACCATTTGTGTGCATATGATAGACCCCCGGGTGTTTGTGCTGGTGACCACAGCCCGTCAAACGGTGGAGACTGTTTGCTCTATTGACCTGGGACTTGCAGTGATGGATTGCATGATCTGTCACCATAAGGCCCAGTTAGGATTGGGGCAATAGTTTTATAACGTTTGGTGTGTTTTTTAACCTTGTACGCTACATAGGAGCCCTTCTAGAAACAAAAAAGTGGGACACACTGGCATCGCTAGGGGGTGCGGGCCGCACCGGGTGATGCACTGGGGGGTGACGTGCCCTGGGGGAGGACGCACTAACTTCGCAGCGTTAGGAGCTACTGTATCATGCCATACACCATTGGATGCGAAATGGCCGGCGGAGTGCAGTGCAAAAATCGGAATTGAAATAGCTCCTTTAGTTCAAAGGTTATGGCCAAAAAACAGGAAGGGAAAAATGCATGGAGCCCTACAGAAAGTGAAAGTGAGCCGTAGCGCACGTTTACTCGTGAGTAGGCGTACTTACTATAGTCTGTTGGAAAGGGCAGGTTGAGAGGAATCCAACAACACCAGAATGGTCTCGATCCAAAGAATACAGCCCAAAACAAACACCCGAGAAACTCCCCCCTCCCAGCTGCGAGTCTGAGCCCGAGAGGAAGCCACGTGGTCACGTTTACTCACAAGTAGGTGGACTTGCCTTAGTCAAGGCAGGCTAAGAGGCAGGCTGAGAGGCTCCAAGGATGTCAGAATGGTCCTGATCCAATAAATGCAGCCCCCAAAAACACAAAGAAGGAGGTCCCCCCTCCCAGCTGCGAGTCTATGAAGCTCTATGGAAAGTGAAGCAGCATCACGTCGTGTTTACTCGTGAGTAGGCAGACGTGGCTTGGCTGGTGGTCAGGCCAGGCAAAGGGGAATGTGAGGACACTGGAATGGTCCTGATCCATGGAACTGGAGCGCAACAAATGCTCCAGAAGGCAACCTCCCCACCACTAAAAAGGACAAAGAAGTGACTTGAACTGGTAAGAGGAAGTTCTCTATTTTGCACTTGCAAAGCCAGGTGGATCTTTATCTTGATCTGCCTGAAATAGAAGAACATTAAACTGGGCACTGGGGAGGGCTGGAAATCTCACTGATTCTTTTTTGGGGGGTTGTTATTGCAGGCAGGCTACAGAGTAAGCTCCATTGACCACTATGGGACTTACTTCAGAGTAGACATGCATAGGATTGGGCTCACAGGTTGCAATCCTATCCACATTTTCCTGAGAGTAAGCCCCATTGACCACTATGGGACTTACTTCAGAGCAGATTCACTTGGTGGAACCGGACTGGCTTCCCCTTTATGTAATTATTTTATTTTAATTTAATTATTTATAATTATTTTATTTGCTTGATGATGTCACTTACAATGGGTCCTGGACAGACTGTCATTCTAAAAAGTGGGTCCCAGTGCTAAAAGTTTGAGAACTGCTACAATAAGGTGTTAGTAAGTTGACACCGGGTGTGTGTGTGAGAGAGAGAGAGAGAGAGAAAGATGCTACAAGTTTTCAAAATCACTAAAATCAGAGTTTGGAGGAATAAGACCATCATGTTATATATCAATCAATGTGTAATTTCATGCAGAATGCAATGAAACAAACCACATTGAAATATCTGTGTTATAACAAAAGGTACAGCCAAAAAACCAGTGGAGGTGGGGCAATGGTACATCACCACACCCACCTGGGGCGTTGCCCCACCCACTTTATGGGGTGACGCACACGCCTCCCGCACCTGGTGACTCGAATCCTAGTGACGCCACTGGTGGGACAACAATATAGAAAATAAAACAATGCTTTGTGAGAATTTGTCTAGTGAGCAAATTTTGTATCTCTTTATGTATTGCATCAGTATTATCCATGATGCTCGTAATACATCCCCAACCTACTCTGCCTACAATTTAGGTCTGGAGAACATGGAAGGCAGAAGGAATCTCGTCATTCTTTGCCTCTTCTCAAAGAAGGCATGAAGGTCAGAGGGAGCAAACACCCGGAGGCCATACACAGGCAAGGGTGGCCTGTTGAACCTCCACCATCACTGATAAGTCAGCAGTGGGGGAGGTCTGGGGCAGATTTGGGCAAGGAGTGGGCCAGGCAAAGGCTTATCTACACAGCCACATGAACAGAAGCTGCTCACAGACCATGTGGGGCTGCCCCTGAAGACGGTTGGGAAACTGCAATTAGTGCAGAATGTGGTGGCCCGTGTGGTCACTGGAGCTAGGCGGTTTGACTCTGTCAGTCCGCTTCTCCGGGGGCTACACTGGCTGCCCATTCATTTCCGGGCCCAATTCAAGGAGCTGGTTTTGACCTTTAAAGCCCTATACTGCTCTGGGCCAGGGTATCTTAGAGATCGCCTACTCCCGTACAATCCGGCTCGTCCTCTCAGGTCATCAGAGAAGGCCTTTTTACAAGTACCGCCGCCTAAGGAGGTACGTGGGGCGGCGGCAAGAAACAGGGCCTTCTCAGTAGTGGCACCAACGTTATGGAACTCCCTTCCCCTTGACTTGAGAATGGCTCCCTCTCTTGAGACTTTTCGGCGAGGCCTGAAGACCATGCTGTTTAAACAAGCCTTCTGACTTCATGGCCTTTTTACAATCTTTTATACATCTTTTAGTTGTTTTTTTTACAGGTCTGATTCCTCTATGAACTGCTGTTTTATGCTCTTTTTTATTCTGACTTTTATCTGACTACTGTTTTTATGGTTTCTGTTAATGTGTTTTTAATATGTTTTTATCTGTTTGTTAAATTATGTTTTAATCTGTTTTTAATATGTTGTAAGCCGCCCTGGGTCCCTTTAGGGAGAAGGGCGGGATAGAAATAAAGTTGTTTATTAATTATTATTATTATTATTATTATTATTATTATTATTATTATTATTATTATTATTATTATTATTATATTTGCATCAATGCTGTCTATACTGACTGGCTATAGCTCTCCAGGGTTTGAAATTTCCTGGAGATGCCAGGGATTGACTATGGTACTTCTGCATTTAAAGCATGGGTTAGGGGCCCTCCCTGAAGCCATGTCCATGTCCCCCCTGAAACACTGAAAGGTGAGCCAATCCTTTGTAAGGCCTCCCTTTAAAAGCTCATGCAGAGACACAGCGCAGCAACTGGTACTGCTTGGTCTCACATGACAACCCACAGCTTGCACAAAGTACTAGAATTGAGACTTGGATCAAGAAAGGACATTACTGAGCAACTTTGAACTATCTAGAAGTGACAGGAGACCAACAGACCCTCCGCACACTTACTATGTGCAATTTCTGAAGAATCCCAGTTCAATAATTCAGGACTGTATCTCAACCACAGCAAATGCAGCTAGTTTGCAACTCATTCCTTGTGGACCATAGATTCTGTTTTGGTTGTAAATGCGGCTCTCCTTTAGAAATGTAAATAGCTCTCATGTGAGGGCTCCCAGCTCCCAACTAATCCATAATTGAGCTGACAGAGGCAAGAGAGAAGAAAAGAATATTCCTCAATATAGACGTTCATTCTCATGGAAAGAGGTCTATTGAATGTAAATGTAAACAATTACTTTCCATCAAACTATTTGGGTAGCACTGGCAATAATTTGGGAAAACAAACAGACATGGCAACTGAGCATTGAGGAGATTACATATCTGGGTGCAGATAACAGAGATGATTCCAGTAACACCACCTATAAATATAGGAGACACCTGCCCTCGTTTCCAGCTGTGTACATTCTTTGGATTTGCTCATTCTGTTTTCCTTATGATTTTCTCATTTGCTTTATATGTATTATTTACCAAGTGTCAAAGCTGGTAGGCCAGCTATAAAAGTAAGAGCCCCAGGGTTGGTTTGAAGAATCTAAGAACAGTTCTACTGTGGAGCAATAGGGTTGTGGGCTTTTATCTAGCCTAGTGACTTATTTCCAGCAGTGGCCAACCAGTGCTACCAGGAAGTAGACAAATAAGGCATGGGGACAGAAGCTCTCCCCTGCTGTTGTCTCCCAGCAAAGAGAAGCTATTGGTACCAATCCCTTGTATCCAGAACCTGCTGCAACAAAGCATAAGCACATATAATCGGAGCGCTTGCAGATTCATCTCCATGCCCCCTAGATTGTAAACCTCTCAGGGCAGAGACCAAGACTGCCATTCTTTGAAAAGCAGCATGTCCATGGATGGTGCAATATAAATAAACGCAACTGACATGGAGGCTCTGTTTAGCTCTCATGGTGATCTGCTTGAATTGCTGCAGCTTAACTGTGCATTGGGGTAGGACTTGGCCTCAGAATCAGGTTTCCATACCAGAGACCATGCAGGAATATATGAACGCAAGCCGGGAACAAATCAACCAGATCTGCACACTGAGAGCAATGAAATAAATTCTCTGGAAGTTTTCAGAACAAAACTTTTATTTGTGCAACCAACACAGTATCGGTGGCATCACCAGGAGGGTGTGGGGGTTGCTGGGCGCACCTGGTAATGCACACGGGGGAAGGGGTGACATCATTATTGGCCAAAATTTTAAAATCTTGGTATTTTTGAATACTACCATCATGTTATATCTCATTGGATGTGTAATTTCATGCAGAATGCAATGAAACAAACTGTGTTGAAATATCTCTATTCTATCAAACGTTATAGCCAAAAAACTAGCGATGGTGCATTACCATGTCCACTGCCCTGGGTGTTGCACCGCCCACTGCATGGGAGGAGATCCATCATGGGGGTGACACACTGGCCTCCTTCACAGGGTGACAAAACCCTAGTGATGCCACTGCACAATATTACTGCTGAGAAAGGTAGTAAGACACAATAGGATCACCAAGGGATTACTGTACATCTGTCATGTTACCAGTTGGCAATTGGTTGACAATTGAAGGCGGGATCTGAAGGCTCCATGAGACAATCGTGACATTTCTGGTTCTCAAATGTTCCTGTGGGACAGCTGATAGAAGTAGGTAGGACAAGACGCCCCAGAAATCTAAGGCTACACTAGCTCTTCCATTTTGCATTGTGGCCCTACAATGCAATTTCAAGTGGAAATTGCAAGTGACAGCTATGTACTGTATTACTTTTACCATCTCTACAATGCATATCCCATACCTCCCTGGCTGATCAAAACTGACAATCGGTTCCCTCCCAAAATCTTCACATTATGTCAAGATACAAGAGGTGTGTTTTCTTTTTAATTCCCCTGCACCTTGCATTGATTACCAATGCTGTGGGCCAACAGAGGGAACCACCTATATTTTGCAGATTCCATCCCGGACCTGTTAAAAGTCCCATTTAATTTTGGGAGCTCCCTGGCTCCATGTTTTGGCCTCCAGTCATTGCTGCCAGGCAAAGTGTCTCAAAACACAAGGAAAGCACAAAAAAAAAGTTTCCATTTTGAAGGAGAGGCGCTTACTTTGACAATTAGGCAGCCCTAATTACTCTCTGAAATGCAAATAAACACTTTTTCAGAGAGTCACAACAGAAACCCTTAAAAAAAAAAATCTCACTTCTATGGTTTTCACATGTTTCTTGCATAATGAAAGGGCTAACATAAGCATAACAAACCCTAAATTGTTTTTACATGGGGGGGGGGGGGAGGAGATGTGACAAAGTATACTCAGTCTTATTTCCTTCTGTTCACAATGTATCTCACTACAACAAATGGTGTTCTTGCTCTTTCTGTCTGTTGCTCAATCTGTTTGGAAAGTATCCATCACTCTACAGCCAACCATAATATTTGACACTTCCTGACATCATGAAAGCCACCATCTGTCTATCACTGAAGCCCGGCACTTCTTCAAGACTGCTTGGCCTGATCTTTAATCAAGCTTTACGATGAATGCAGGGAGCACTTTAGGGGGAACGCCGGAGAAAGTCTGACAAAGGGAATCTGCATAAAATCATGTTTTATTTAGGTTCGGGCTAGCACAAAAAGGACATATGAAGGCCCTTTCAGAGAAGCGTTTGTTCCTCCTTCAGTTCGAACGCATTTCACATTTGCCCTGAAAAGTTTAGCTAATGAAGTTAGACTCCAAGAAACGAATCGGATCTCCAGTCAACACTCCATTAACAGGCTACATTCTTCCAGATTGATCAAATATTAAAACCAGTAAGTGCTTGTAAAATAGACAATATATGAAGTGTAACGAGAATGGGGGGGGGGGAACTGGGAAAGTGTTGAGAGACTCGAGTTACAGATATCTTGTTTAAGACTTCTCTAAACAAACATGCTTGGTAGCCAACCATTATTTTTGATGATGGCCGCCCTATTGGCTCTTGGCTGTGCTCTTGCTGTATAGCAGCCAGTCCTTTCTCAACCTGGGTCTCTCATTAATTCACTGGGGGCCTCATCATCTATCATACAACATCCTTCTAGATCTGCATATTGGCATATCTCAGTTGGCTGCTACCACGCTTCTGGGCTCACAAATCCCTGTACGGTAAATGAATCAGGAAACCTATTCCACAGGCCCAACAACCAAACAAGACTTCCCGCTGTACTTGTTCTTCCATTACCAAATCTTGAGATCAACTGCAGAATTTCAGCCGCGCTTAACTGGAGTGATGTTGTCTTCAGGAAGGATCATGGCTCTACTTTCTTGCTTTCTTGAGTGGATAGCACAGGTATATTTATCATTATCATTGGCCTGGTAAAAGTTCCCTGTCTAAAATGACCAACAATATAGATGGGCATCATTAAC
The DNA here is from genome assembly GCF_035046505.1 of Tiliqua scincoides. Classification (NCBI taxonomy): domain Eukaryota; kingdom Metazoa; phylum Chordata; class Lepidosauria; order Squamata; family Scincidae; genus Tiliqua; species Tiliqua scincoides. The sequence continues at coordinate 31,774,865 of NC_089825.1, forward strand.
ATATCACTGCAGCATTAATGGTTACACTATGAAGTTGGAATCAGGAAGTCACCAGTTCAAATTACATCTGCCATGAACTCACTAGATTGCCTTTGAGAAAGTACAATTCTCACACCCAGTCCTAAACTACACTGGTGCAACAGGGCCGCACGGCCTCTGTTACATCCCATATCACTTTGGACCAGGCTGGAGGTCTTCTTGGGATAAGGGGATAGTTTTCCCCTTATGCCTGCTCTGCCAATCACACCCCCTGCCAGGCCTGATCTGCCCCCGTTCCACCCTCCCCCACCCTGAAGTGCCCCCTCCCTGCCTTCACTCCACCCTCCTGCTGCTGCTCTGTCACCTGACACATTTCTTTAGGATGCAGCATCAGTGGGGTGGCGCAGGCCTCCCTGTCAACACTACTTGCTCTCCGGGTGCTGCGAACATGGTTTATGGAAAGTTCACAACACCCTCTGCTGTGCCAGCTGAGAGCCGGTTTTGGATCGTGCGCTCAGACGGATTCCAAGCATACTTACTCAAAGGAAATCCTACTTTGTTCAATGGGACTTACTTCCAAGTAAGTGTAATGTGTACAAGGTATGTAAGGTTTTTCTTTGTAAGTCTCTGATCCTTGTGGCTGGGTGCGTGAAGCAAACAAGAGAAAGAGCAAAGAGGAAGTAAGAAAAGAGAAAATAGCAACTCTATATGAAAGCAAATAATTCATCTAACCACATGGCCTAGTAAACATCTTCATCTTTTGCAAGGAGTCTCACAGAGCAGGAAAAAAAACAAAACCTCACCATTCTTTATTTCCTCACACAGAACAGAGATGTGATTTTATACAGCAGTCGCATTTACTCTAGCATTAAGACTAATTCATTTACACATGGGCAGTGGAAGTTTTAGAATGGTAAACCTCATGGAAAATGAAAGCAGATTGGTTAAATAAGGATAAATTATTCAGAACAGCTGTATTGTTTGGGAGGAAAGTATTTCAATATTGATTAAGCTTCTCACTTTTGAGAGTGTGGGGGGAAAACTCAATTCTTAACTCCATTCTTAATCAGTACCAGGCCATTTTTCATCTCAGGGAACCAGAGATAAATATTGGGCAAGGCATCATCACAGTGTTAATTTTTATAGAAGACCATTCTTGTTAGGAACAGAATTGCAGAATGCAATGAAACAAACTGCACTGGAATATCAGTTTTCTATCAAACGTTATGGCCAATTAACCAGAAAATGAAAAGACAACTGCCGTGTGGAACAAAAAGTGGATTTGCTTAACTTCAAACTGACCTATGAGACTGTTTGTTCTGAGTGCCAATGAGATGTTATTATGATACAGTATGGAACCAATAACTTTTTATTTATTTACCTAATTAAATTTGATTTTGTCGTGCAGGGGGTTACAAAATGTTCTTTGACCCCAGTTTGTAGATAGCTATGCCACTGACTGGGGGGGAGACAGCAGAGCAAGTGGGTGGTGAGTTGCTAGGGGGAGGACATGGGTTCCTCCCAATTTTCACTTTTTAAAAAGCCTGGGTGTGACGTCACTTCTTGTTGTGACATCACTTCCAGGGCAACATTCTGAGCTTGGCAGCGGGCTACACAATCATTAGCTACGCCACTGTGAGTGAGCCTACTGCCAGCGATGGTGTCCTTAGGATTGGGCTCTAAGAGATAGTATATATTTTTTTGGATATAAGGAAGGTAGTTTCAACTGTATTCAAATTTCCCCTTACATGTCATATCCAGAAAGAACCTAAACCTTGAGTAAGATGCAACCTGGCTGTATTCTGTCATTGATCTGTGGCCCTTCCTTGTTAGTAGAGAAGTAAGCATTTTTTTAAAGAACGGTTCCATATTTCCTGATGAACAGATCTGCCTGATTTGAAAATCTTCATATTTGTTGAAGAAAACATGTTTGCCCAAGAGAGGTTACCTTGCCTGCTCAGTGCTCTGTCTTCTCTGTGGGGCAAACTGAGGACTAGTTCACCCACTGATGGATACGATGATTCTGCATGCGCTCAGAAAGTGATGTATAAATATTTAAAGTTCCACTGCTCCTGGATTCTGCTGCAGATTGCCAGACTTAACTTTGGATAGAAGATCACATACAGTGAGATCTTTCCACATCTCCTTAGAGTCTGAGAACTACACAAAAGTTTGCAATCACGGCCTAGGAAAAGACCTTGTGGAACCATTATCAGTGTTTTGCCAGGTTTTGTACCAGTTTTATAAACAACTGTAGACTGGAGTTCTATGCAAACATTATGCTTACTGGGTAGAGAGCAAATGTGGTGAAGGAAAGCAGGAACATACTGGCTATTTGCACTTTCAGGTCCTCCAGTATTTCGTTCTGGTGGAAAGGTAGCCATTGGTGATGCACATCGGGACCTTGGAAGGGAGGTAACACTTTTCCAATGTTGACCCCTCCACACAGTTATTTCCTGCAACTAATAATAATAATAACAACAACAACAACAACTAGGTATTTATATACCGCCTTTCTGGTCATCGGATTACTCCTCTGACTTTATTCAAGGCGGTTTACACAGGCAGTCATTTCTAAATCCCTCAAGGGGATTTTTACAATCATAAAGATTCTCTCTTTCAAGAACCAACAACATTTCAGAATGGATCTTCCTGGTTTGGTCTCACTTCTGGCCTTCAGTTCTCCCACACAGGCTGGCAAGCAGCTCCATCTCTCACATGGAGGGCAGCCAAGACGCTTCTTGCTCACACCAAGAGCAGGTGGAATCACTCAGATGGGCTTGTCAGCTGCTTCAAGGTCTCGCCATTCTCAGCTGTTTAGGGAGCTGCCGGTGTCCTCGAACTGGCGACCTTCTGATGTTACCTTCAGGCTAACGGAGGCTCTACCCTCTAGACCAGACCTCCTGCCCTCTAGACCAGACCTCCTGCCAGAACTAGTCAGAGTAGAGTGATTTTCAACAGGAAAACAATGTACAGAGAATACAGGCATCCCTCAGTATCCATGGGGAATAAATTCCAGCTGCCACCACGGATACCGAAAACCATGGATAGCAGCAAACCCTTCAAGAAGCAATTCACAAATTCCTCCCTGTCACGCAAATGACTTATCTGTCTCTGATTGCTGCCCTTCTGTCACTGTTTTCTTAGTGTTATGTTGTTTTCAGCCCTCCAACCCACTTCCTGTTAGTGCCTCCTTTTTGGCATTAGTGTTTGAATACAGCACAGAAACAGCCAGACACAGGAGAGGGCAACAAGAGGTTTGCAATCAGAGACAAATAAGCCATTTGCCCATTGGGGGGGGGGATGATTTGTGAACCACAGATAAGTACTGGGGGTACTGGGGTACTACTGTATGTTGATCCTCCTGCAGTCCTAGATTGTATTGCCCTTTCTCGTGGCTTCTTTTTGGTGAGGAATAAATACACTTCTAGTTTTAAGCATTTTCTGATCAGCTTTCATCAAATATAGCTTGGCTCTGTGATGTTCAACCCATTTCAGGCAAACAAATATCTCTCACACAGAGAACTGCATGCCATGAACGGGGGGGCTCACACAGTCCCATTTGTGACCACTACTATTCTACATAGTGTAGAGGAGCCTGTGAAGGAGCACCCTGAAGTAGTAGTAGTAGTAGTAGTAGTAGTAGTAGTAGTAAAGGTATTTCTATACCGCCTTTCTTGGTCCTCAGATTTCTCCTTAGACTTTATTCAAGGCGGTTTATATAGGCAATAGTAGTAGTAGTAGTAGTAGTAAAGGTATTTCTATACCGCCTTTCTTGGTCCTCAGATTTCTCCTTAGACTTTATTCAAGGCGGTTTATATAGGCAATTTTTAAATCCCCGTAGGGATTTTTACAATTTGAAAGAAGGTTTCTATCTTTCAAGAAACCACAACATTCAGGTGTTTCTTTCTTGATCTGACCGCACATTCTGGCGTCCATCCTCCCACGCTTAGAGCAGATGGAATAGCTCGCTCAGCTTGTCAGCTGCTTCAAGGTCACATGGTACCAGTGGCCTCGAACTGGCGACCTTCAGATGTTATCTTCAGGCAAATGGAGGCTCAACCCTCTAGACCAGACCTCCTGCCCAATCAAGTACAATCAAGGCCAGCCTCAGACCTCATGCCTGAGGTGGTACACAAAAAGTTGCCCCCCTCACTTTCTAGCTCAGCACTTTCTTCCCCTCCACATCTCTCTGTCCCCCCGCTTCCTTTTCCAAACCAGAGAGTGGAAGGAGAAGGAGGAGCAATAGAGACAGGAAGGCAGACACAGAAGGGTGTCCCAATAACCTGCTGCCTGAGATGACCACTCCAGTTGACCTCATGACTAGGCCGGCCTTGCATACAACCCAGGCATAGGCTTCCCACCTCAGTGAGAAGAGCTGCACACTACACTATGATTTCGTTTTTCTCCTGTAATATATTTTTATACAACAAAATCAGGTGACTTGCAAAGCAGAGTAAAGCAAGGCAGGGATGTGTCATTGTACAGCTTAAAATCATTCTCCCAAAGTTGCTTATTCACCCACTTAGGAAGGAGGTACAATAAGTACATGGGAAGGTCTATGTGAGATGTCATCTGAGCCACAGAACCACAGTTGTGGCTATTATCAGTTGGAACTGCAAACCAATGATCGACCTGATTCGTAAGTATCATATTGACATAGGAAATGATGCTGGTGGCCAGGATTTCCTCACCATGGGATAGCATTACCTGAATATTCAATCTGCATTTTAAAACAGCCATTCCATGGTAAATGAGGATGTTGAACATTTGCTTAAACAGCATGTCTGATCTGTTAAGTACGAACCATTTGGACATGCCCTTAAGGTCTTGTCAATCCTATTGATTGACACCCATACTTAGCTGTCCTGTTGAAATCATGTGTTTGCTTGATTAACACCCTAAATTTGAAAGAACCCTACATTCTTCCAAAGTTACATCATACAGGCATTACTAATTTTACAACTGTTATGTTGATTGCATCGGTTTTATGTCTGAGGAGCCTTGGGAATGTCCTGGACTCAGAAAAGGGGGATAGGATCTTGGCACTTACCATTGCTGCTAAAATGCACCCTCTCCCACCCTGAAACTGCTCCCTTCCTGGCCTCATCTCCACCCCATTCTGTCTGTGATCTTCCCCCCCCCCAAACCGCCCCCACTGCCACCTTACCTGCTCTGACAGGATATCCCAGTAGCTGCTATGTGCATGGGAATTCTGGCCATTTGTGCTAGCAGTCCCGAAGTGCCTAACAATGGCATGGCTTCATGCTGCTTCACTGGGACTTACAAACTTGAGTTGCGCCAGCATAAGCCCTGAATAGGACCGGGGCCACAGAGATGTATGATCAGTTTGTAGACATTAAGGCAGGCTGCTTATCTTACAAGATGCCTGGATTGAAGCTTCATAACTAGATTTGTAAGACCTTTAACAGTTCTCTCAAGCCAAAAATGCTTTTATTATAGATTATACAGAAACAGTGTTACTATTTAATTCTACCCATTCTTTAGCCTTTTCTCTGTTTTAGTAATTCAGGGACTTTTCAAGTAAATCTGTCACCCAGCCAATGCATTCTACACAAATAAGTAGTCAGAAAAAGCCAAGCTGACAGCTACTTGAACTTCGGCTGACACCTTTAAGCGGGAATGGAGGCGCTTAATGAGTATTGTCTGGGATGTCTCTAAGGGAAACACAACAGAACAAACAACTGGGTGTTTGGATTTTATTCCTAGCATCCCAGACAACAGAGCGCTACACAACTTTAAGAGGCTGATACCATAGACGTAGGTGACTCCGGGAGAGACACGAAAGCATTCACTGATACTTTAATAACATTTGATAACTCAAGTAAAATATGCTTCTCAAATGAGAGAAATATGCATGTAGAGAATTTTAGCTGCACGTTGTCATTTCATTATATCCAGCATGATTTGATGTAGACATGAAACCTCCGTTGGGACAGAGAGATAGTTTCCAGTCAAAGAAACAGGTTACAATCTTACAGCCCAATCCCATGCACTGTTTAGGCTGGCAGAACGCATGTTCCGCTGGCGTAAACAGCTTTACAGCCATTATGAAAGTGTCTAGGCCAGTGTGTGGGGCCTGGCTGTTTCTGCAAGCAGCAAGCAGCTGTGTCTGCACAAAGATGGATGCCAGATGCCCACTGGTGCAAGTAAGCCAGCACTGGGAGTTGGAGGGAGGCGGGAAGGAGGTTGAACGGGGCATGGCATTCCCCACACATTTAAGTGTGTATCTTCGTTCACTGGCTGTGAATAGAAGTGTCTTCTATTAGGAATCATTCCTCACATTTCTCAGAACTACTTACCAAAATGAGGCTCTGCATTCGCTGTATTTCGGATGTTCAAAAAGGGGGACGATTCAACGTCAATCAATACTGTTTGGTTGTGAACATTAGCACCACTAACATCATATCCAGGTCTAAAAGGGATATAGGCAGGAGATCAATTTCCATGTGTTCTGGCGTAGCAAGGACAGCATTGGCAACATTCTATGCTTCTCAGCCAAAGTGGATTTATGTATCATGTAGCCAACTTGTTCCTCTTCTCAAACCTTTTCTCTTCTTGCCAAGTCCAGTCACTGGACAATTTGACTTACTAGACCTGCTGCTTCCTTCCTAAACTTTGAAGTCAACCCCTCTAGGTTCAGCCTCTAACTGATCTTAGGCTGTCTTCTCCCTACAGCCTTTTCCTACCTGCCCTATCAGACCCATAGACCATCTGTTTTCCTGGCTATCATCCATTCTACTGCCTATATCTGCTGCTCTTTTCATTTTTCTCCTCTGGCATTGATTGTAATACTGCCTTTGTAAACATGACTTGATATCTTGGCACTGACCTCACCACTGGAAAAGATTATACCTTTCAGTACATGTAGATCTCTGTTTAAATTCTGATTCCTGCAGCCTTGGTCCCATAGACAGTGGGACCATTGTTTCTTTGTTCCTTGTTTATGTATAAAACCTGTGACTCCTTTGGCATTCTTCCTGTTAGGAAACTAGGCTTTGGATTGCAGTTGTGATGCTTTTATGATTGCAAAAATAAGGTATGTGTTTCTCTTAGATCTTGGACATTTGGAAATCAAACATCTTCAAAATAATCATTTTAATAATGCACATTTATCTTTTTTTAATCTTCAGTATTTGAAGTTTCATCTCATCCAGCTAAGAAGCAGGAACCCTATAGAAGGCATTTCATGGATAAATCCAAATTTAAAGGCTAGGTTTCTATGGAATGTTGGGAGTACAGCCCAAGTTTGGTTATCACTTTTCACTATGTTACAGTCCCAGTCCAAACTGAACCACAAAACTGCTCTTAGCTACAGTGGGAGAAAAACGTATGGACTGAACAATTGTTCCAATAAATTTTTTCTTCTTTGGCTAACTGCAGTTGGGGAGGGGGAAATTTTTTTTTGGGGGGGGGGGAATTAAGTGCCCAATCCTATCCAATTTTCCAGTGCCAGTTGGGCTGTGCCAATGGGGCATGCACTGTATTTTGTGGTGGGGCAGCAGTCACAGAGGCCTCCCTAAGGTATGGGAACATTTGTTCCCTTACCTCAGGGCTGCACTGTGGCTCCACCGGTGCTGGAAAGTTGGATAGGATTAGGCCCTAAATCAGCAGATACTGGATCTGGAGATACAGGGAGATGCCTGTAATCAATTGTCAAAAGCACAGCAATCACAAGTGGAAAATATATTATGCCAATCACATAATTTCCATTATTATTATTATTGCTATTATAGCATCATCAATTTCATTCATATTTGTATCCCACCCTTCCACAATTGAGATGAGGGTGTTTACACCGAAGTGGGTTTCCTTGTTTGAACTTCACAGGAATCGTGTGAAACGTGTTAGACCAAGAGCTAATATTTGCCTCGAAACTCAGTGAGCTTCATTGTCAAGAGGGAACTTGAAGCCAGATGTATCTGACCCCAATGTCCAACGCTCTCTGTAAGCACTACCTCATCATCATTAATGGTTCTGTTTTTCATTATCATCTTCACTGGATGCATGATACTTTTATTGTGAAAGTGCTAAAATTTGTTGTGTCTAAAGACTGCCTTTCCCATGACAAATATTCACCCCAATGAATGACTGTCTTGATTGTGAGCTTGGAAGAATAAATAGAGCTTAGATATGCTTTTGACGAATCCTGTCAGCGACTTGATAACTGGCATAATACCCAATTATAGGAGTCCTCATTAGAACTACCCGTCATGTCAGCAGATTTGTGCTATCAAGCTGTTAGCTCCTTGCATTTTTTTAAAAAAGTTTCTTTGCTGGTCAAAAAGCTGACTTTGGGCTTTGAGCTGCCAATACCTGGGAATATTTGGAGCATGCTGCTAGTGTGTTTGTGACAGTGACATCTCATCAGTGCACCATCATATTTTCCCCATCACGATTCAGGTTTTTTTTTTCCCCAAGTGGCGAAATTGTCACAGTTCTGCTGAAACCAAAGCCGTGCAGTGCAATCCTATCTTGCACTGGAACAAGCAGTCCAAGAGGCCTGCACTGTATCCAGTGCAAGATAGGGGCCCAAAGGGCTCAGTCGGAGGTAAGGGGAAATTCTTCCCCTTACCCCGGGTAAGCCACTGCAGCCCTAATGGGTCTCCTCGGAGTTGTGCCACTTCTGGAGATGGCATAAGTCAAAGGAGAGCAGAGTCCCACATCTGCTGGGTCCAAGCCCCGCCTCCCACTACCTGCCCACCTGCCCCTGGGACTGCCCTCCCCCCACCCCAGAATGCCTCCTTCTTGCGCCCCCCCCCGCCCTCAACATCGTGGATCTTTGATTGCTTGAATATGCATACATCTCATCACTAACGTACTTTTAGAGTACTCTGCAAAGCTGCCAAAGTACAAACTGCAAGTCAATCAGCCACCTGCGCTCTTACTGTTGCCACCTCCCCACTCCTGTCCTGCTCCCTCCTCCAAATCAGCTGTACCTATGATAGGTTGTCTTCCAAGGCTCACTCTGTATGATTGGTTGTTTCAGCATGTCCCCCCGCCCCTCTGAAGGAAGGAACACCCTCCAGAAGGAGACCTGAAGATGCAACACATCGTTTAACCTCTCTCACCCTTGCACAATGTCTTGCTCTGCCAGCAAGAAATGAGCAAAAGCATATAAGTTGGAGCATATTCTTTGTAAAAAAAAAATGACTAAACAATATTTGTGTTGTTTGCAGTGGTTCAGTCTTGGGCTGATTCGGAGACTCCATTAAGCCAACAGTGCAATCCACATTTCATTCATTAGCAAAAATATATGAAGCTAAATGCAGTAAGCTCCAGTTGTTTATGGACACCAGCAGTTCCTGATTTACAAATATAATTGGTAAGAGCTCAAAAAGTGGCTGAATACCAAATTAGATCCTTAGCGCATCTAACCCTGGATCATTGACTGACTAGGAGCTGCTTTTCAAGGTTTCAGATTGGAATTTTTCACTGACCCACCTTGGGCTGAACCTTGGATTGAACCCGGGACCTTCTGTACATAAAGCAGACAGTCTTCCGTGGAGCTACAATCCCCTCCATTGAAAGCAGGGAGCATAAAGTAAGCATAAGTTCTTTGCCCATGTCTTATTTATTTATCCCACTGGTTTGTGGAGCAGCGTTCCTGAGTCCAATCTAACAGCATTTCATCAGCCCCTACTACATTCATTCACTTTGTGTTATGCTTCATCAAAGGTCATCGTATTTTCTCCCTCCCCCAAGAACAGTAGTTTCTAATATCAAATACCTGTTCAAAGAAGAGGCAGGTAATTAGTGGATGGGTGTAAGCAGAGGGTTTCTTTCTCCAGAGAATCCTCTCCTCACATATCTCTAATTAAACCAAGAGAAGTTGCATGATGTGCGTGGGCTGCCAGGCATTAAAAACGCAAGCAGAGCTTGAAGTGGGACTGGAAGAAAGTCGACGAGTGAACAGGCAGGGGTTTGGCTGGCTTCTTTTTCATCAAGCCTGACAGAAGTGCTTGCCACTCTCTCTCTTCTCCATCCGCCTCGTTAATGCTCATCTTGGATGTGTGGCGTGGGACTAACTTATCTGACAATATCATCTGGACCCCCCCTTTTTTTTACAGGGCTACATCTGAACTATATAGGAAGCTGACCAGTCATCTGGCATGGTGCAGTGGTTAAAGTGTTGAATTTGGACAGGGGAAACCTGGGTTTGAATCCCCCACTCAGCCAGAAAGTTTACATGAAGGTTACCTTAAGCCAATGGCTACCTTTCAATCCAACCTATTTCAGAAGGTTGTTCTCAAGATAAAAGGGGAGGGAGGAGCCATGCTCATTGCACTGAGCTCCTAGGAGGAAGGGTGGAATATATATGTGATAAATCTAGTGAGCAACCCAATCCTATTTGGCACTGGTACAGTGGGGCCACAAGGTCTATACTGTATCCAGCATAGCTAACAGGCAGGCTGAAGGTCTCCTTGGGATAAGGGAACCATTTGTTCCCTTACCGCAGTGGCATATCTAGTCAAAATGGCACCATGGCATTGAAACTGTGCCCCTGTCCAAACACAGGAGGGAAGAGGAGGAATAGGGAAGAGGAGGGAAGCCCGTCCTGGCCATTCCATCAGGTGAATATTCAACAAGCTACACAGAAAAGGGGAGATCATGGGGTGGGAAGCCAACCCTGTCCCACCAAGTGAATTTGTGTGCTCAGTAAAACAATCATTGGGTTTTTGTTTTGTGTGTGTATGGGGGGAGGGATTTTCTTGGATGAAGTCAGTTCTGACTATGATTTAGATCAGGCATGTCAGCACCCTGGACAGTACTGCAAAAAATTATTCCCTTTCCTACTAGCGTTGCACATTTGCAACGCCTCTGTTTCAGGTATATGGAAACATATGGACAACCCCAAAGTGACTTAGGGCCCAATCCTATTCAATTTTTCAGTGTTGGTGTGGTTGTGCCAATGGAGTGTGTGCTGCATCCTATGGTGGATGGGCCGTTCTCAAGGTCTGGGAACATTTGTTTCCTTGGGGGCTGTAGTGTGGCTACACCAAAGTTGGATAGGATTGGGCCCTTAGTGACATCACTGTCCAAGGGGCCAGGACAGTACCTTATGGCTCTGCATTTATTTGTAGGGCCACTGGAGGATATGAGCCTCCCACTGGCAGTGTGGTGTGCCCTGTCAATTGTCAAAGAACTGATGGTGTTCCTTGACCATTTTTGCACTGTGTCAGCATGTTGTAAGAAAGAAAAGGCTGAAAAACACTGCTCTAGATTATACAGAGTGAAGCCCTTGGCTGGCCATTCACCACTTCTCAACTCACTCAAGACAGAACGAAAAGAAGCTTTGAAGTACTGAGGGAAAAATTGCCCTATGAATGGCTCCTGCATTTTCCCTCATTCCCTTCTGGGTACCACACAAACTGGAAGGCAAATTTTAAAAAAAAAAAACTTGTATAAAACCAGTGGCAGGGTTTATCAAGCAGTTGATTATCAGGGTGGGAGAAGAAGACAAGAGAGAGACAGCTTTTCTAGACATCTCCAAGCATGATACACAACACCTCTCTCCTCCACATGCTGTTGGCAATGTGCTGAGTTATACAATATCAGTCTAAGATGTGTGGAGTTTGTTTTGTGAATTGTAACATTTTTGCCGTTACTACACTGAGAGGTGCCAAGCTGAGGCTGCCAGTTTTGGCAATGTTCCTATATCCCTGAGAGAGAAACAGACAGCCCAGAGGCGAGTTGCTGTGAGCTTATTTGAAATCCTCACTTGTCAATCCAGGGTATATGCTCACATACATAACCTAATCTGTCTGACCTCCTTTTGGTTAGAATTGCTCCCCCACAAGTCAAAATAACCAGAGTGAGATTTCTTTCCTTAATTTGCAGGCTCAGGGAGAAAATATAGAGCCAATCTATGACATCTCTCATGTATAGTACAGTTGGAAATATCTGTGGCAATAATTCATGCAGCTGCCATAACAGTTAAAATATGTGATGGCTCACCAGAGAGTACACCTCTTCAGCCATGTGTCACTGACATACGGTCTGATATGTGGGAAAAGAAGCTCTGAACATCATTTCAACTGTGTGGAGAAACACCACAAGTAAAAGCTTTTGGGCAGCATTTGACACTACAGGTTGAGCCTACTTATCCATGGAATCTGTATCTGCCGATTGGGCTCAATGAGAGTTCCCTGGACCCATGTCGAACAGATTCAGCCCAATCTGAGGCCTCCAAAGGCAACCAGAGCTGTGCTGCTCAAAACTTCTGCTTTTGCATCAAAACCAGAAGTGATGTATTAAGGCCTGAAGGCCTGAGGACCTCCCAGCCCATCAAATGCTTTATAAGGCCGTTAAACATAACTTCTGGTTTTGACCTTCAAAGGCCTACCAGATGCATTAGAAGGCTTTCTGAGACCCACGGAGGCTTCCACGGGCCTCGGAAGAGCCTCTGCAGGTGACCAGAGTACAGCTACAGATACAAATACAGCAAAGGCATCACCTGTAGAGGGGTCACACCTAAATCTCAGCATATGAGAGATAACTGAAGACCCCTCCACCAGCAACAACATCACGTAGGACATACAGGCTTCCTCCTTATCCATGGATCGGGTAGCTGAGGATTCATTTATCCATGGTTCTCCACCCCCATGTGCCCATCACTTATCTGCCTTCCTTTACCGTATGCCAAGTACACGTCTCTTCCTTTGCAGCATGTTACAGAACTTTGGAGGAGGAACATGAGGAGTGGTCAGCTGGAACACCAGAGGAGGGAGATGGCCAGAATGCTAAGTTTCCTGCTTCCTGTTAGCATTCTCTTAGTCTTGATGGCAGTAGAATTGTTTCAGTGATGTTTTTTCATACACCACTTTGGGAATTGTATACTGAAAAAGTGGAATAGAAATTGTTTCTATCAATAAAACAGCCTACACTCTAGCAGTCTTGAGGTGGCCATCTAGGTTTAAAGCGTGAATAATCATGTTATGTTATATTATTCTGCATTAAGGAGGAAGAGGAAAAGGAAGACCATAACATTGGGTTGTATCCCGAGTTATCTTCCATTTGTGTAAGGAGACTTGCACATGTGGAAGTGATAGGGCAAGGTCTTTCTGTGCAGAAATCCAGCTGGAATCCTGGCTTGGTTCTGCACTTGTGCAACACATTTTACATGTTGTGCAAGATGCCACTCACAAAATAGTGCAAGGCCTTTTGCAGGCACTTGTGCAACTGCACGGGGAACGGCATAAAATACGACTATTTCAAAGTGTGTTCTTTCAGATGCAACTCAGGACAACCAGAAGTGATCCAAATGGCGACAGGAATAGGAAGAAGCAAGAATCCTTAGAATTGTAATCTCCGATGCTATTATCCTTCTTCCCCCACCATTTTCTTTTTTTCCCCCTTTGGCAGATGTTAATTTTCCAGCTTTTATATTTCCTTTATATTACAATGCTTGCAAACAAGCGCTGGAAAGCTAAAGTGCAGGGAGGAGATCAATGAAGCTTTTTAGACAGTTGCTAAAAATGTGATAAATCTTTCCTCCAGTTTGTTCTATAATAGGCACAATATTTAGCAAAGTAGTTAAAGCAATTTCAAGTTCCTGTAAATCTGACTTAAGCTGCCCTAGCATTAGCTGGGATGGAACATTAAGGTATTACGGGTATCTGTCTTAGGAACTGGGATCTGTATTATTTGAGCTATTCCGCTCACTCCCGGTGTATTTTATGTCATGCAGCCCACTAATTTGTGGGATTAAACAGTACATAAGCATCCCAGTCCAATTCTAGTTGTCCTTAAATGTGAAGTGACTAGCTGTGCCAGAAGTGGATGGGGATATGCATTCAAAGGCCCCTCCCATTGGATGAATGCCATCAACACCTGGATGCACATTCCAATGTCCTCTGAATGCAGATCACATGTCTATCTGTACTTCCTGACCCTGCAGATGTTATTCAGGAAGAACCCTCCCTATACATACAGAAACCTGCTAGTGTACACAGGTCTCCTTGGGTCAGTGGTTCCCACATTTTTTCACTTGTGTACCCTTAGGTAGCCCATATCCATAAATTGTACCCCTCATATTAGCCCCGCAAGGCATTCTATTAAGGACCTGCCTTTTCTGCCATTCGATTCTTTTTCAAGTACCCCTAAAGGTCCTGGAAGTACCCCCGGGGAGTACATGTACCCCAGGTTGGGAACCACTGCCTTAGGGGGATTGTGCATACACGTCCAATAAATTCTACTGTGTTCATGATCTACTTTTCATTTTTAAAGAAAAATGGGTGGGGCATTTGAATGTGCATCCCCAACCAACGTTCTGGTGCAGGTAGTCATGGATTTCATTCTTAAGGGCAACTAGAGTTGAACACACTCAGTATTTTATTAACAGAATAGTCACCCGCATCGTGAACGTTGCCGTAGCCTACATTTGCACTAACAACACACATTTGTTGTAACACAGTATTTACCACTGCACAGGCAGAACTGAATAATATGGTTGAGTAGATAATGACCATCTCTTTTCATTTCTTTGAAAGCTACTACAGGGGGTGTGGGGAGAATGAGAATTGGATCAGGAGGACCATGGGCTAGCTAAACCTTTTACCCCACACCTTTTCCCCATCCACCGTAACTCACAACTGCGATATTATGTTGCGATTGTTATTTATATACTGGTCGTCCCTCATTATCCACTGGGGTTCCATTCCAGAACCCCAGTGGATTAAAAAAAAATCTGTGGATAAAAAGACAGTGAAAAATAGATTTAAAGACCCACTTCCAGGTTTTTTTGCCCCTCCGTTGCTCCTCGTAGAATAAGGTGATGCCTCAACATCCTCAGGGGTTTGATTCTAGGACTCCCTGCTGATACCATAAAATGTGTTAAATAAAAGCAGTTTAAAAAAATTAAAGAGTGGAGCCTTTTACAACTGCAGTTTAAAAACAGCTTTTCTTACTGTTATAGTGACGCAATCAGCAATTAGAAATGCATAGGACTGTCTTGCCAAATTCCTATTCTGAGCTTTACCTAAAGAACTTATGCCTACTTTAAACTAATTAGTTCCCCCAACTTAACCACAGCTAGATCTAGCAGACTGCAAAAAGTACCACTGTACCCCAGCGCCAGCAGGGAGGAGATTAGTAGATGGCTGGCTTGCCTGTAAGTCTGTAGGGTCCCTCCTTCAAGCAGCAATCCTTTTGGGGTACAGCAGTGCCAGCTCTCCACCACTCAGCAGTCTCTGTTGGATTAGTTTGTTCGTTAGTCCATCAGTCAGTCTGCCAGTTCATGGTCCATCCTCCAGTTCGTAAGTCAGGGTGCCAGTTCATTGTTTGTCCACCAGTCTGTGAGTTGGTGTGCCAGAGAGTCAGTTAGCCAGAGCATCAGTCCAGTAAATAGAACCATAAGTCAATAAGTCAGTTTAGCGCAAAAAAAACCACAAATCTTCTCTTCCCTCCTCCACTCTGTCTCCAACTACCACCCACCTTTCCTGCATCAGGAGCTTCTTATATCCCTAAGGGCCTCATTGCCTCTAGGGACTGCAGCTGTGCAGCACATCCTCTGCTGAAAGCCCAGGCCTTAACCCTGTATTCCCCAGAGCAAAGGGCCACTGCTGACACCACATCCTAGCTCCTTGCCATATCTTCCGCAATTCCAATACAAGGACCCCCTGCTTTTGCCTGGTTCAGCTGAAGAATGGAATGATTGCTTGTGTGACTGTCTCCCTACAACCGTAAGAAAAGCAGTTTAAAAAAAACAAAAAACTGTGATTTTAAAGGGATGGATTTTTTTCCCCTTTTCCAGGGATCAGCACATTCCTTCTCATTTGCAGTGGCCATTTGTGTTGAGTAAAAAAAAGGTGTAAAAAAAATCCATGTATAACAAGGTTGGACCTGTACAGCTTTTCATTTTAAAAAGTTCATGGGTTTGTTTAGAAAAACAAATACATAAATGGTTCCCTGTCTCAAGAGGGGCCCACAATCCAAAAGAGGCAAAAGAATTATTAAGAAATGACCGGAAAAGACACTATATAGTAGAGAAGAGGAGAGCTGTTCTCCCCTTGTCTAAATGTAAGAGGAGCACCACTTTAAAAATACTTTTTTGCACCATTGAAGAAAAAGTATGGGTTCCAATTGTAGCTTGGTTCTTTCCTGTGGTGGTGGGCTTTGGAACATTGATCAATTTTGCTTAAGGAGGGTAGATAAACAGATTCCCCAGGACTTCAGTGTAGCTGCAGCGCTAATGTTCGTTCAAAAACACTGAGTTGAAATTGTTGAAGTTAGTGTTCCTGTTATTAACAACAGCTAGCTAATAGCATTGGTTTGCTGCAGTATGGAAAATTGTGGGAAATATAGTGAACAAATTATGTGTTCAAATTACAATATGGATGACTAACAGCCCAATCCAGTTCCCTGCCACTAGCACTGATGTATGCTGTATCTTATGTTGTGGGCTGATCAAAAGGCAAACTGGAAGTAAAAAAAAAAAAAAAATTGGTACTTATCTCCAAGTAAGCCCTGAAGCTGCCTATGGGTTCCCTAAGAGATCTGCTACCTATTTTGGTGGCATATGTCTAAGGAGGGAAAATAGGTGGGAAGTTTTTCAAAATAGGCAATAAGATCCGGCATGTACCATTGCTGCCAGATCTACCCCCCTCACCCTCTCTCTGGTTCCTCCCCAGTCCTGCGCCCCCATTCCTCCCACATTCTGTTCCCTTATTCCCCCCTATGGCCTGTTCCCACTGCCAACTCACCCACACTGGTGAATGGTGTTTGCTGGCCTGCACGCACAACCACCAGCCATTGCCCTGGAAGCCTTCTAGTATTCTCTGATGGAGTGTCCACCAGCGTTATCCCACTGGCAAAAAATGTGCATTCTGCCGGCAGTATTGGCAGATAGGATTAGACCATAAAGCTATATCCTATGCACACATACATAGGACAGAATGACAAATGATATAATGCCCCCCCTTCCAATCTCCATCACTAAGTACGTGATCCTATACTCACTCACCTGACAGTAAGTTGCATTCAACTCAACAAGATTTACCTCTGGGTTGACATGCATAGGATTGCACTGCTGGTCTGGTCATTTTGTCAAGTGTCCATCACACAACACAGTGGGGCTTATCCCTGTACATTACCTGGGTCTTATTATTAGTCCTCATCAGCTGTTTTTGCTCTGGTAGTTAGACATGCACATCTGTCATAAAGTGCAATGTCTATTAAGCATTCTTTGTAAGTTACATGGTCTCCAGAACATCCTGTAACCCAAATAATACCAATGTCATTAACACATTTTTACTACAGAGTTCATATTCATCA